>NC_133622.1:58501180-58673581 GCF_048593235.1 Sminthopsis crassicaudata | reverse complement strand
GGAAAGAAGAGCATTCAGCCAACGGAGCATGATGATAGTGGAGTTCAAACCAACCTACTGAGTTACTAGCAAATCAAGAGTTGATTATAGATTTTTTGAGCCCTCCTTAAAGAGAAGATTGGAAAGAGTGTTTTGCTCTATATATCCATCTGTATTGATAGCAATAGCGACATTGAAGTTGATATTGATACTAATGAATCCAAAGAAAATAATTAAATTTGTAAATGGGGGGTCACATGGTATCCAGAAAGAGTATACATATATGTGCATATATATATATATATATATATCCATGTAAATATACAAATGTATATTTATATATACACATATAATATATATATATGTATATATATACATATATTTATACTTAAATATTATATATAAACATTTCTACTATTTAGAAATATATGACAGTTAATACTGTAGTATATTTATAATTTATAATTGTTTTATGCATATGTGTATGTTCACACGTATGCATATATTTGAACATATACACGTTTGCATATTTATATAGATATATATAGATAAGAGTGTTTTTTCTTTTAACTTTACACCAAATGGGTATAATAAAATCTGCATTAATGTCATCTTCAGGGCTTACATAGAAGCAATCTCAAACAGTTAAAAAGCTCCTGAATAGGCTTATTCCACTAATCAGACAAAGACTAAATCAAAAAGATGTGCCCTTTTCAATTTAGGCATGATGTTCTGCAGACAGTGTGAGTGACATTGAAGCATAACAAGTCGTTAACCTTCTTGTCATGATGCTGTAAAAAGCATGTCCTTACAACTCTCTGACTTCAAAATCATTTGAATCAAATAAAGATGCCATTGCACCTGTTCTTCTGTGATACTATCCTCTACTTCCCAGGGAAAAAAAAGGGAAAAAAAACTGTTGTTGCTTATCTTTAATCAATTTGTTTTGCCTATTGCTGAAAAGTTTTGTTCTCTAATGTGCTGAGGGAGTTGGGCATTGTGAACTTGGAGGAGACATTTTCTTTACAAGAATTATTTGAGTTCAGAACAATTATGAAGAAACTCTTTAGGAATAAAGATTTCTGAATTAAAAAATACTTCAGAAGTTATTACAACCTATAACTGGCAAGTGACCATCTAGCTTTGGTTTACAAAATACAATGTAGATAACATATTATGGGATAGCTCCAAGATTTAGAAGTCTTTTCTTAAAATGAAGCCTGTAGTTATCTCTTTTTAGCCTTAAACCATTGCTAGTAATTCTGCTCCTGGGACCAAGGAGAAGAAATGTAGTCTCTTTTCTATGTTTATCACATTAGCTGATTGTAATTTCATATTTCACCCCCTATTCTCTGGGCTATACTAATCCCTTCAGCTGGTACTTACCTTGTATGAGCTCAAGATTCTTCACTATTATGGTCACTCTTCTTTGATATTAATGTATGTTCCAGAAATGTGGTACCATAAAAGTTCAAAATAACAATTGTAATCAAAGAAGAATATATGGAATAATGTTCTATCCCCCCCCCTAAATTTTATGCCTCTTTAGTTAATATAAACTTCTCTAATTTTATTGCTCTTCTATCCATACTGAAACATTTACAAATGTGCAGTTATCTGTTAGTCTTACAAATGAGCCTTATAATGGAAGCAAAAGTTAACCTCTCTTTGATACTATAACCCAGAGATAAAATAGACCCTTATTTATTGAATATAGCAGGTAAGAAATTGGTTGGTGGAAAAGAAATTCATTAAGGTGATGACTGCTTGGGACTTCATGCTCGGTTATCTATTTAATTGCAATATACTAGAACAACATGCAATTAAGTAAAAAAAAAATACACAACTTCATAGACCCAAGTGACATGAGTTATTAATAATCTGTCAACTAGCTCTAAAATATCCTTGGATCAACCTTGAATTCCTCCTCTGATTACTGGGGCATTTTTTCTTTCTAATAATTATCAGGTAAATGTACTGTACTGATCTATCTAATATCCTGTGGGAAATGGTCAATTCTGAGTGCCCAATTTTATCTTGGAATCTCCAAGCCCATTCAAGATGCAGTTTATATGCTGTTTTCTATTCGAGGATTTCCAGAAATCTACATTTATTAGAAATCCCCCTTTAAAATTATTTCATATTTACTTTTTATTTTATTGTTAGCTGTATGTAAATGTTGTTTGCCTCGAGGGGAAAATAAATTCCCTGAAGGCAAACACTATTTTGATTCTGTCTCTACAGTGCTTAACATGGTCAGTTACTAAATGCTATTTTAATTGAATTGAATTCTGGAACTAAGTTTCCAAAAAGACAGAAAGGTGGTTCTTTTTCAGGTATGAGTCAAATCTTTTCAAATGCTAGTACCTATAATTTACCAGTTCATAATTGTAGCCTCCATTCTTTTTCTCTTTGTGACAACTGGATTGTAAGTATAAAGGCATTTTATACTTTATTAAATTGGAAATTCCTTTTTGATTGTAAAAATATTAACATTTTCGTTATTGATAATTACAAATTAAAGAGTTTCAGAAAACTTGTACCAGAAACATGTTTTAAAAAGGAAGAAAAGTAAAGAAAACAAGAAAATATAGAATACCAAGAAATAGGAGATGGAGAATGAATATCATGAAGGAACAGTTAATAGAGGTTAGGGCTACAGAAATCCTCTAACAATTTTGCAGTTTGCCCAGTACTAACCTTGTTGTTCTTAATGACAGTGCATTCAAGTATTGATATTCATCCTAGACCTTGAATGTTTCAGAACTGATCAATGGGCAAAATGAGAAATAACACACTTCAAAACAACAAAAAACAAAAAGCTTTTTAAAAATATAGGCTAGTTAAATGAAGCATCATTATGTCTAAATGGTTTGTCTTTTGGCATTCTGTAATGAGTAAATTGTATTGAATATGTTCTTATCTTTAGGTCAGAAATAGAAAGAATTGATTCTAAAGTATCAAATTTAAGTTTAAATAAAGTATACATATATATATATACTTTATTTAATATATTTATTATATATATACTTTATTTAATATATATTATATATATGTATATATATATACTTTGTTTAAGTATATTTAAGTATATATTATATAATAATATAATAACATATAATAACAATATATAATAATATAATATTATTATTAATATAATATAATTAATAATATAATATAATGATATAATATATATTAAGTATATATATATTTATTTAAGTATATATATACTTTATTTAATAAATTTATTATATATATATTTTATTTAATATATATTATATATATATATATGTACTTTATTTAAACTTAAATTTGCTACTTTAGAATCAATTCTTTCTATTTCTGACCTAAAGATAAGAACATATTCAATACAATTTATATACAAAACTTCCTTCTTATATAAAGCATATATATATATATATATATATATATATATATATAAAGTTTATATTAATTTTATATAAAGAATATGGGCCCAATCATTAGTAAGTAGTAACTTTCCTATAACTAGAGATCTTTAACCAGAAGGAAGTTTTGTTACCAATATGTTGTATTAGAGGATATTTTATAGTTATGGGTAGGAAAAAATGTTGCTGAGATCCCTTCCAACTATAGATTCCTAAGATTTTTTGATTCTTTGGTATTATTTCTAAATGGTATGACATGAACATGCTCATAGGAACGATGAGCCAGACCAGAGACAATTAAGACTGGGGGAACAGAAAAATTCACAGAGATATTGCTAATGATTAGTAGAGATCCAATCTGGTAACTGGAAGAAGTTTGAGTATGCAAAACATAGTACCCAGAGACTTTAAAAGCAGCCTATAAATAAATGACATTCAGGCAAATAGGATTTCATAGAGAATTGCAATATTATGATCCAGTTACTGGGATAAAACTCTACCTATACCTGGGAATAGGTAGGGAGGATATAATGGGAAATCACACTATATACATATCTTCCTCCTCTCATGGCCTTTAGGAAGGGCTTTTTGCATCTTGTCAGCCTGAAGTGTGAGACCTTCATCCCTAGCCCCATATGAATTTGGGCTGCAGTACTTTGAGGTGAAATGATGGAATCCCAATTGTTGTTTTAACCCAAATATCCTGACTCTACAAAAAGACTTTTTTTTTTACCTTGCTCATGTAGCTATTTTTCCTGATTCTAATTCTCTAGAGGAAAATCAATTTTTCCCATGCATATACTATTTGAGGTGTATTATCATCGATATAGTTTTGTCTCTCTATGTCCCCCCTACAATTTCTTTTGGTTTCACTGAAACTGCTTCCTATCCTAGAACCTATAAAAACCTGAAGTCTTGTGAATTCTATTCCTCTGAAACTCAAGTTTGTGCCTGAGATCATTCACATCATGATATCTTGATGTCTGACTGACCAGACTTGTTTCAGTTGGTGAGGAGAGGGGCAGGATCCACCATCCATATCCTTGCAGTTAAATATTTGTTTGTTAAATATTCAATTATTCACAAGTGTCTCATTTCATTCTAGCATGGAACCTGCACTAAGATAATGCTACCTTTAGAGCTTTGCCTACCATATATGTGATTAAATATATAAATACATACATACACACACACTCAAATATTCAGATATTTTTCTCTTTTCCTTTTTCTATTTGAACAACTGAGAATGCCCCTTGTCCCTCTAGCTCTAGGCTTAAAAAGAAAAAGTAAAAGAAGAAGTTCAATGTCACATGCGGAGAAGAAGAATTAGTTATTGCTAAGTCATTAGACTTACTAAGTTTCTTCATTTGCCAAATGAGAAGTTTCTACCGTATCATCCCTATAGTACCACTGACTTATATTAAGGGACTTAGAGATTTGTAAGTCCCATGAGGGCTGGTTGAAGTTGGTGGAAAGGTCAGGAACAGAATAAAAATGTTACCTCTCCTGAAACAGAGGGAATATTGGGCCCAAAACAGGAATGAGTAAGGAAAACCCATACTCCACAAAATAAATTTTCATATTCCCAACTATTATTTCAGGGAGTCATAATTTCTTTTGATAATGGTAGTTACTAATTTGACAACTCCTATCGTATTCCACAAAACAGCAAATCTTTTTCCTCTGTAATAATCTACACACTTGCAAAAAGGGAATTGATCTCAGTTTTTGGTGGGGAAGTAGAGAAAGGGGCATGAAGAGTGAGTGACATGCATATATTTCCCCAAGTTTCTTGGGAGAATGAGTCAATATATTCTTGCAACATATTTAGACCTCATATATCACCAGATAGTCTGTAACTTAAGGATTTATTGCATCCAGGAAAATTTATGATTTTGTACTTTTGTTATCACTACTATAGAAGAGCAAACTATATCTATTCTTAAATTACTCTAAATATAGAACTCTATCAATTGGTATACATATCAGGATATACTTCATTTCTATATTTCAGGGTTTGATACTTGTTTTTAGAGTAAGTTTAGAGTAAGTACAACATAGGGACTTAATTTATGAAACACATGATCTGATATCTAATTAAAATCTAACAGTGTGTAAGCAAGTGTAGCAATGTAGTAATAAGAATTCGGTTGCCACACAACAAACTAGCAGATTTCTGAAATGTAAGGAAGACTTATTTACCTCGAAAACCTCACATAGTTAGAAACTATCACAATTTTTGAAGGAGGCTGTGATTAACATGTTTATTATTTTGGTTGTTGTTGTTAATTTAAAATAAAAACTGGAAAATGATGTGATATAGTATCCATTAGTTATGGGGCCAGTCTTAGACACAGGAAAACTTATTATCAAGTCCTGTTTCTGATATATACTAAACAGTATTGAGCAAGTTTCCTTATTTCTCTGATACCCTAGGGACATCTCCACTTCTATTAGTTATGAATAAGAAGGAGTTGATGGAAGGTGTTTCCACATCTGGAGTTTCCATGGCAATGAAAACAAAGGTCTCATTAAAAACAAACAAACAAACAAACAAAGGAATGAACCAACAAACCACAACAACAGCAACAAAAATACAGCATCAACCTTCTAGGTTTGTTGTCAGAATCAATACACATTCTTAAGCTGTTAAATGCTGTCTATACATTTAGACTAATAAAAAAGGAAGTTAAGTGGTGTAGTGGATAGAATCCTGAGTCTGAAATCAGAAAGACCTGAGTTCAAATCCAATCTTAGACATTCCTGTTGTTACTACTACTACAATTACTCTTATTTCTTCTACTACTACTAGTACTACAACTACTACTGCTGATGCTGCTACTATTACTACTACTAAAACTACTACTAGTATTACTGTTACTAATATTATTGCTTCTACTAGTACTACTACCAATTCTACTTCTGCTGCTGCTATTACTAGTACATCTTTATAATGCTGGGCAAATCATTTTATTTGTTTCCATTAATTTCCTCAAAAATTTCTTTAAAATGCAAACAATAGCAGAAACTTCCTCGCAGATTTGTGATATTCAAATTAAACAATATTAATCATGTACTTGGCACAGCGACTAGCACATGGTTGGTGATATATAAATGTTAGCTACTATTATCACTACTACTACTACCACCATTATTACTACTAGTATAAGTAGTACTTGTACAAACCAGTGCTATGACTCTACTATTACTACTACTATTACTACTACTACTACTACTACTACTACTACTACTACTACTACTACCATTAGCACTGTTACTCCTGCTGCTGCTGCAAGTAGTACCACTAGTGCTACTACTATTACTACTACTGCTGCTGCTAGTAATGCTACTACTACTTTTATTACTATTTTATGACTATTCCTGCTACTACTACTATCTCTACTCTTCTTCCTTTTCCTCCTGTTGTTGTTACTACTGATGCTATTGCTGCTACTACTACTACTATTACTATGACTGTTGCTGCTATTACTACTACTGCTGCTGCTATTAGTATTACTACTACTACTTTTACTAATCCTATCACCATCAATAATACTATCCCTGGTACTACTATCATTACTTTTACTCCTACTCCTACTGCTATTGTTACTACTCCTCTACTACTACTATAGCTACTATTAGCAGTCCTATTGGTAGTGCTACTATTATTATCACTACTGCTGTTACAACTATTAAAGCTATTATTGCTGCTACTACTATTCCTGTTGCTAGTACTACTACTGTTACCATTGCTATTACTATTACTACTGCTACTAATATTATTACTACTAGTACTATCACTGCTGCTGCTACTACTACTATTGCTGCTAATACTAAAATTACTACTACTATTACTACTAATAATACTATTTCTACTGCTACTACTACTCCTTCTTCACTGCTACTACCGCTTCTCCTGCTGCCACTACAACAATTACTACTATTTCTAATACTAATACTACTACCATTACCATTGCTACTAGTACTACTATTGATGCTACTGCTACTGCTACTGTTACTACTACTACTACTACTACTGCAACTACTATTGCTACTACTATTACTGTTACTACTAGCACTACTAATGCTATACTGATGTTGTTGTTACTAGTAGTCGTACTACTGCTGCTGCTGCTACTATTACCACCACTGCTTCTGAGATGTGCACCATCAGCTCTCAAAAGATGTGCAATTCTATGATGAGTAACACTTCTGAGACCTTACTTAGAATGATTAGACTTTTCTTTGAGGACCCGGTGATAAGAAGAACAATGCAAAGCTAATAGGGTGAATAACAGGCAACTGACCACTCATTATTAAAATAACCAGGTAACTCAGCAGCAACAGCACGCTAGTGATTAAAGGTAAAAATGACTAAGAATTAAAGATGGAAGCTGGAAGCTGGTCCAGTATTATTTAAGGTTGACATTTGTTCATTTTGCAAAATTTAAAACAAAAAATCCCCCAATAAATACTTGGATGGAATATTAAGAAGCAAAATCTATATGAGGAAAACATTATCCCAACCTAGAGAGCATAGTGAGATAAACATTATTCTTTGTCACTTAAAGGCAGAGCAAACTACCAAGATACTTACTTCCTAAGAGGTGGCAACTATCTCATTTGAATTAGAAATGAAGAGGAGATGGGAGTAGGGATGCCAGCTGGATCTCCAACTAACAAATTTTTTCCTCCTTCCATTGCCAAGCAAAGCAGAAGCAGAACTACTGTGGGAATTGAGAGATAGTATTGTGGAATTCAATAATTACTATAACATTTTAGCTACTTGACATTGTGACATGGGGACGTGAGAAAAAATTTAAGAAAATTAGTATATTTGCCCCATGGCAAGTGGACAGACTTGTTTTCTTAAAAAAAAATAATAATAATTAAACACAGACAAGGAAACAGGTTTCTTAAATGATGGTATTAATAAAAAGGTGACAAATGATGTGAAGAAAATTAAGAAGCAAAGATGTGACTTTTTTGGGTCCCATATCTTTGACAGTGAAGTGAAGCCTATGGACTCTTTATACAATGTTTTTATATATATAAATTAAAATATAAAAAATAATAAAAAAAAACATTACATTGAACTACAGTTTTAAATATATTTAGAAATCAACAAATTTATAGAATCCAATTTGAGAGTCATGTACAAATAAGACTGTTGAAGAATACTCCAGGAGAATACAAGTACTTAGTGATCTTAGAAGCGTATAATTCTGGCAACCAAATAAGTCTACTGTTCAAGTATCAGCCTAGTAAATATTGAGTACCTCATTGACAGCATAATGATTACTGCTGATTAATTCCTCAGTGGTAGTAATATGGAAAAAATTTAAAAAACTACAAAATTGAGTTCAGTTCTCGAGGTGCAAGAGGGAGAACTTTTTTATATTTGTCTAATGATGACAAGTTATGTGGTGAAAAAAGAATCAGATAATTCCAAGAATCAGAAAGTTTTTTTTTTCTGGTGTTGTAAATTAACATACCACATAATAGTTTAATATGAGTTACATTAATAAGCCAATAGAAATGGTACTAGAGGAACTGTTTTAATCCTCCAAATGAAAATGGAAATTTTTTTTTTTCACTTCTTGGCAACTACTTTGCTCAGTTCATTAAAGCATGAGAATTAGAGTCTGGTAGATAAGCTAGAATACTGCTTCAGATGATATCAAAGTGTACCATGCTGGGCAAATCTCTCAGTTTCTTTCTCCTCATTTGGAAAATAGAGATTGATTATAAGAGCATCTACCTCACTAGTTTGTCATGAGAATCAAATGAGATAATAAATATAAAGTGTTCTGTAAACCTTAAAATACAATAAAAATGTGAGCTGTTTCTGCTTTTTTTCTCCTTACAAAAGAAATTAGAAAAAAAGAAGGAAGCTACAAAAATAGTATTGTTCACAAGTAGTAGATAAGCAATTGATGGTACAATAATTATTGTGTTAGAGTAAACCTAAGCTCAATTTTGACTTCACAAACTTCAACTCAGTGATCCTGATCAAGTCACTTACCCTCTGTTTGCCTTACTTTTTTTTTAACCTGCAAATATGGTAGCACTATATAACTGCTTATTTTCTTATTCTTTTAGAAATTCAATTTGGAGAGGAAAAAAAATTGGCAAATTTAAAATAGTGTTCCAAATTCAATAACATATTATTTCAGAATCTCATTGAATAAATGCTTAAAAAATATGTATAGCAAGTTTATTGAATTAAAAATTATTGAAGCTTATGAACTAATATATTTTGTACCACCACTGTGGTAAATTCACCATAGAATTGTATCTACAAGGTACACCCCTCTTAATCATTGGTAAATTCATCTCATGGCTTCCATTTTGGATACTGGTCATTGCTAGATTTACTGTATTCTCTTTCAGTCCCTGTTCTACAATTCCTCTGGATTTCAAAGCCATTTTATCACACCAAGTACCTTGATTCTCTGTCCTACTTTTAAGCTTTCTTTTGCATTTTGTCTTCCACTATTAGAATGAAATTCTTTGAGGGCAGGAACTATCTTTCTTTTACATGTATTTCCATCAACAATACTTAGTATAAAGCACATAGAAAGCACTTAAACATTTCCTCACTCCCTCCCTTACTCCCACTCTCCTTCCCTTTTTCTCTCCCTCCTCCTCCTTCCCCTTTTTCCTTCTCCCCTCCTTCCTTCCTCTTCCTTCCTCCCTTCCTCTTTTGTTTCTCTGAACTTTTCCTGTTTACCTTCCTCTCTTCTTTTGGTAGATACATTTTATGAGAAACAATATAATTTAAATTATGTAATTTTAAATTAAATCAACCTATGTAGTATGCTTATTCATACGTAATAATTAATTTTTTGTCATGCCTTTGGACTGGTTATTCTCGGAACTGGAAATGTATATGCTTTTTATGTCTCTCTGTTAGAATGTGTTGTTTCCTTAAAAACTAGTATTACTTTTTCATGATGCATTTTGTGGTCCTACAAGCTAATGCAATCTCCTTCTATGATGTTTTATTGATTTTGTGTGCAATATTGCTGTTGATAAAATGCAAGCAATTATTTGGCAAATATTGTTTTATTTCTATCTTTCTATGCTTAGTGCTTACATAGTACCTGGCACATAGTAGGTATTTATTAAGTTTTCATAGACAAAAATCAAAAAAATAAGTTGGCAGTTATGCATCTGGAATAAGAGAGGGGAGAAGGCAAAGATTTGTAGACTACATGGAAGTCTTTTGGCTCTCTATCCTACATTTTTTTTTTTGCTGAGGCAATTAGGCTTAAGTGATTTGCTCAGGGTCACACAGCTAGGAAGTATTAAGTGATTAAGTATCCAAGATCACATTTGAACTGAGGTCATCCTGACTTCAGGGCTGGTACTCTATCCACCACATCATCTAGCTGCCCCTATCCTACATTCTTTAAGGAAAAAAAATATAGTTTTTAGAAGATAGTAAGCACTCTCTCTCTCTCTCTCTCTCTCTCTCTCTCTCTCTCTCTCTCTCTCTCTCTCTCTCTCTCTCTCTGTAAATATGTAAATATATATATATATACATATGTATATATATATATACATATGTATATATATATATGTATATAAAATAATTGAAATTGTTTATATTTTAGCAGGTAGGAAATAGGGCATTATAAATACAGACACTATTCCTGAATCTGCTGTTTATAGCCTAGTTATCAATTTATCAATTTAGGACAAAGATGAAAATGAGTAAAAAACTAGTAGAAATAATAAGGAAAATGTATTATATGAAATTCAAACAACTTTAACTTGGTCAATTTAATTATTGATAATGGAAAATAGAAAATAAAGAAAACATTGATCATAATAATTTCCTTCTAAGTTTTTCCCATCGTAAATCAATTGTCAGAACAAAGAAAGCAAAAAGCCCTCAAAAACACCTTACTCTATGAAATCTTGTTTACTTGACTCACCAAGTATATGTCAACCTAAAGCAAAGCAATTGTCCCTATAAATTTTGTTGCTCATATTAAGTAAGTTTAGGACAACTAAGTGCCACAATGGCAGAGTACAGGCTCTAGAGTCAGGAAGGTCCCTCTTCCTGAATTCAAATCTGGTTTAGACATTTATCAAATGTGTAATCCTGGGAAAATCAATTCTATTTGCTGTAAAAAGAAATGATAAACTATTCCAATATGTTTGCCAAGAAAACCTCAGATGGCATCACAAAGAGTTGGACAAAACTGAATAATAAATCAAGTTTAAGATTGAACAATTCAGGATACTTAAGATGAAGCCGTATAGTCCAGTTTTCCCCTATAATTACTCTGTAAAAATATAGAAAGTATGTCAGGCTGTGTTCTTACTGTGGAAAAAATCATGAGTCATTTTCTAGCCCTGATCAGCATAAGGAGACAATAGCTACTCCAGAATATACTTGCACAGAGTCTTCCAGCATAAAGTTAAGAGACAGAAAGGGGACAGAATTGTGTGCATTAAGCCAAAATAGATCCCACTTTCAGTACAGAAAGACCTGATCTTTTTCAAGGAACAAAAACAGGTGATCACTCTTTTGCTCATTCCACAGAGCTGGGGAATGACTCTTAATTAATTAATGAGGGGACCTACATCTAAGAGTAAAGAAGCAGAAATGGGAATTGTCACCAGAATCACATCTGAACTAAGGAATAGTGCTTTATAGTAAAGAGGGTTTTTGATCTGAGCCTGTGTACTGAGAATGGAACATATATAAAAGCAAAAATAATTATCTCTGGCCCTACTGAGAGAAAGGAAGGAAGGAACAAAGGAAGGAGAACATGGGAAAGTAGAGTTTAAATCTTTAATAGTAGAAGATCTCAATATATCCATCTCAGGACTAGATACATAATAGCCAAAAATAAATGTGAGAGAAATTATGGACCTGAATAGAATTTTAGAAAAAAAAAATATGATAAACCTTTGCTTATTAATTAGAGGAAATATAATTATAAAAATGATCATATATTAGAAAATGAAAATCTCACATACAAAAGGAAAAAAAGTACTGCGTAGTCTGAGATATACTTTCTCTTTTCCTCAATCTTTTAGAGTTTTTACTTCAGGTTCAAGGTAAGCACCCAAGTTTTACATGGAAACTTTTTTCTTTAAATTTTTTTTTCCTGATGGAGCCTTCCTCCCAAATATATATTTTTTTTTGTTTTTGTTGCTGCTGTTGTTCTTTTTTAATGGGATTTTTTGGGGGGGAATGTTTGGGGTTTTTTGTTCTGGTTTTCTTCTTTTTATCCTTAGCAACTTGCACAGTATATGGAAAATAGGATGGCCCCTAGAGGAGGGCCATAGGAGGATTGATAAAATACAGAAGAGAAGTGAATTAGTCCAGAAGAAGATATTTTTTTTCAGTTAGACAGGATGAGAACCATTCTGATTGAGTAAATATGAATTTAGCATATTTCTTATGCTAATGCAATAAATATGGACAACCTGAAATAAGTAGAGATATGGTCTAGAAGGTTGCCTATTTTTTAAGAACCAAAGAAAATATCTTTTTTTATATTCTAATGATGAAGTAACATGCTATCTTATTCTGTCTTTTATATGGACTCAGAATTATTTCATAATCTATATTGAAAATAAAATGTGAAATAGTTACTAGAAAAATAAGACCATCTAATTGATAGTACAAAATAAGCAAAACAAAATTAAAACATATTTAGTCAACATTTCCAATTCATTGATTCATCTAAGATAAGCAAAGTTAACCTGTCAAAACCAAAAAGGAAAAAAAAATGAAATGTAATTGAAATTATTTAGTAAATTAATATTTTGTACATCAACTAAGAGCCTTTGCAAATTTCTGAAAAAGAAGCAAAATTAAAAACTTTCTGTCTCTGTCCTTTTCTTTACATATATATGTGTGTATATATATATACATATACACATATGTATATATATATATAATTATTATTAAATAATTTTACTCTTGTTCAGGCTGAACATTGTATTTGTGAAATTTTGCATTATTTAAAAATTCCTTACTGAATACTCACCATGTGAGTCATTATCTTAAGTATAGAAAACAACCACCACCACAAAAAGGAAAAGAAAAAAATAATACTTCTTACCTTCAAATCTATTAGTTTTGATTGAGAGAAGACAAAAGATCCAAAAATAAAATGTAAATGTTATGTAAACATAAGAAATAAGAAATAGTATTGAGAGTGCATGAGGGCAGGACATCAGGAAAGGAATTTGGGCAGGAAAGGTAGGGATTTTAGGATGCAGGCCTTAAAAAAAGAACAATGTAAATATATGATCCGGTATATAGGAAGGTTCAGTATTAAGATGAACAATTCAAAGAATGAAAAGTGCTTCAAGTTAGCTGGAATTTAGATTGCCTGATCACAATTAATTTAAAATTCCTCTAGAAATATGTCATAGTCATTTAGCATGAATGACTAGGGATAAAAAGAAAGTGAAAACAAAACAAAATAAAACAAAAACAAAAACAAAATTATAACATGCAAACAAAATCCAGTCCTAAATTTCAAGGAATTCAATCTGTTGGGGGAGAAAATATGCACACAACTCTACGGAAACATTATACAGACACCATAAATTAGAAGTGATCTCAGACCAAAGACATAAAGATTAATGAGCATTTGGAAAAGTTTCTAAAAGAAGGTTGAAGAAAGCCAGATGAGTTAGGAGGCAAATGGGTAAAGTAAGAGTATTCTGGGTATGATGGACATCCAATGAAAATTCTGGGAAACTGGGAGGTTGAATGTTTTATGCAAGGAACAGCAAGAAAGGTAGTGTCATTGGATTGCAGAGTACAGAGAAATGACTATGGTGTCAGTATACTGAAAAAGGTTGAAAGGGCATTATCAGGTTTTTTAAAGTCTTTAAAAGTCAAACAAAGTGATATTATGAAAGACTGTAAAAGCTTAAAAGAAGAATTTATATCTTATGCTAGAAGAAGTAGAGTCACAAAAAAGTTTTGAAGATTTCAATGTTAGAGTCAGGTCTTTGTTTTCAATAGAATTTTCTTAACAGAAAACCTAAAAGAAGACAAATTTGTTAAACCATCAAGAAAAACTATGGTTTGTTCATGATTTACAATTGACAGGGAGGTACATACAGACTGGAAATTATCTTAAGCACCAAATGATATCATTCTATAGATTAGATATCACATAGCACTAGTGAATTTATTTCCACAACATTTCATTATACTAAACCATGTTCATAATTCTGAACAATAAATTAAAATGAATTGTTGTAATTGAGAATGGAGGCTTAAGACCCTGTACAGCCTAGAAATAATGTTCTATCTCAATAAGAGGTATATAAGTCTTACTTGATTGAAAAAAACAAGCAGTACAAGCAATTACATCACATTGAACATTAGACTGCTTTTATAAAGATTTTATTGCTCTGAATAACTGGCATTGTAGTAAAATCCTGAGAAGAGATAAATGCATTGTTCAGGATAAATCAACTTGCCTTTTGAAAGGATAGGACAAGATAAAACAAGCAAATTATATTTTCTGTAAGAAATGTTAAAATGTGTTTACTGAGAAGAATTCCATTTATGAGGAGCACAACATTTTAAAGAGTAGAAAGTACCCCCTTTTTAAACGTAGTTCATATCTTCTGGTTCCATGTCACTAGGCAGTATGATTCTAGAGATTACAATATTTTCTTTTTAGAAAAAAAGAGCAAAGAACCTACATATACAAAAATATTTATAGTGGCCTTTTTTTTTAGTGGCAAGGAATTGGAAACTGAGTGGATGCCTATCAAGTGGGGAATGGCTGAATAAGTTATGGTATATGAATGTCATGGAATATTATTGTTCTAGGAGAAAGGATCAGTAGGATTATTTCACAAAAGCTTGTAAAGACATTAACTGATGCTGAGTGAAGTGAGCAGAACTAGGAGAACATTGTACATAGTAACATGAGATTATGTGATGATCAACTGTGATGGATTTAGCTTTTTTCAACATTGAGGTGATTTAAGGCAATTTCAGTAGACTTTGGATGGAAAATGCCATCTATCTTGGGGGAGAAAATTATAGAGATTGGACCAAAGCATAATATTTTCTACTTTGTTTGTTTTTCTTTTGCATGTTTTTTTTTTTTTAATTTTGGTCTGATTTTTTTTACACAATATAACAAATGTGGAAATATGCTGACAAGGAAGTATGTATTTAATGTAACTATGTCAGATTGTTTGCTGCCTTGCGGGGCAAAGAGGTAAGAGGATGAGAGAAAAATTGAAACATGAAGTCTTATAAAAATGAATGTTGAAAGCTAGCTTTACTTCTATTTTGAAAAATAAAATACTATTGAAAATTGAACATGTGTGTGTATGTGTAATATCTGTTGGTCAAAGCTACATCAAAACTGTATTTTAATATGAATTTTCCAAAAGATGTTCTATTTAAGATATTTTCAAATCAACTTAAGTCTACTATTTATTAAACAAGATAAACAGAAAATATTCCCTCAAATAAATTATTTTATATTTGGGAATGTAACTTTTACAGACATAAATAAAGATAATTTCATGAAGAAGAAGGCCAGAACAAAGTTGATGGCTGAAGTTCAAAAAAGTTGTCCTATAGAAAGATGACCTTTAAGGAAGCTAGGAATTCTAAATAATGGGAAAGAGGAAATAAGAAAAATATTCATACCGTGGGGAACTGACTGTGCAAAGACAAAAAAAAATGTTAATTGAATTGTATCTGAGTTTGGAGAACAGTAAGATATCAGGAAAATACAATAGCTAAATATAGTCTTATGAATCAAAGAAAGCCATTTTACTTCAGACTATACCAGAAAACAGGATAGAAAGGCATTGTTTGAGTATTGTGAATTTACTGAACATACATCCTCTTGTGAATGGAATGATATTAAAGATTTCTTTATAGTCACTTTTTCACAGGTTAATTTTCTTATAATAATTATCTAACTAGAAAATGATAAGCAATAACATCTGTGTCTGTTCAAGCTTTAAAAAATGCAGGTCAGAATGTTTTATTAATCAACAGCTCATGGTTCCAACAGATTGAATATTGCTGATTTATGTACTATTCAACAAGAGATGTCTCTTTATATTCCTTTGTGAGTACCCTTCTGCTTTTGAAGAGTTATTCCATATCTTGAAACCACTATGATATTATCTCATTCTAATACAAGTGGCCCAGAATTGCTGAAGTGCTGGGATTACTTTTTTGATTCACAAAGAATAATTGATACATCAAGAAGAAACCCAATTTTCCAAGATCATCTGGATTGTCATATTTTTACTTCCTTACTTTTTTAGTACAATTACAATACATAAAGACAAAATGTGGGCGAATCCAGTCTGAGTAACTATACAAGATTATTGGAGTTGCTTTGGGGGAATTAGAAATTTTGTGGACTGCTCTCTACTCCACTGAGGTACTCCTATATCTGTTCCTTTACTGACCTGCATTTTTGTTTTTAGTCTGTTTTAATTTCTTTATAAGTTAGACCTGCAGTTAGTTCCTTCCTAGTCTTTCAACATAGTACTCTTACTTGGTAGGGCCTGCCAATACTTGTATGTTCCTTGTTTAACTTTTGAAGACCAGTCCCAAATTTGAACAAAAATAAAAATTCAATGGAAAGTTAACCAAAAAACTTCAAAATCAAATTATTTCATTTTACATATGTCTGAATATATTTAATGACATAAGTACATAAATATAGAATAAATTTAATATTTATTTAGGTTAGTTTCTGCATTTATTTGATAATTATTTTAAAAAAGAGGAGGGAAGAGGATATTTTGTTTTACAGGAAATCTTTTTAAAATGTAAAGAGTATCAGTATATGAATTTCTAAAATTAGTGTTATGCTTTTTTTTTTTCAGTCTGAAGCAAATGTTGTGGCTATCTCTTTTCTCATATCTATCTGCATATATGTTATTATTGGGCCGAGATTTGACTTAAATGTCCTTCAGTCCTCCCCTTCACAAATATTCACAACAGAAATAGATGTTCCAATTTTGTTCTCAAATGTCCCTGATGGTTTTCAATAGCTTTAAAGGTAACATAAATTATGTTTTGACAGTAGATTCTGGTCTACTTATATTCTTCCAATGACTGTCATATGTTTTTATGACTACTAAAGGTTGCTGCTGTTTTCCCTCATATATAAGATGACAAACATTATAATTCAGCCTATATATATATATATATATATATATATATATATATATTACAAAACTCTTTGAATTATGTCGTTGTCTAACCATGAACAAAATCAGTTCATTTCTGCTTCTGAAGGTTGCTAATTTTATGCAGCACATTAAATCATGTCTGCTTGGGAAAAGGCTACTTAATTAATTAATTTAATTAGTGATGAGATAAAGAAGGGAGATAGCTATCAAGAGATAATTACCCCTTTGGGATGCTTCTCAGGTACATAGGTACATTTTGTCCCTTATTTGAGCAGACAGACGATAGTCACTTTTCAATAGGGTTCAATAAGTACCAACTTCATTTCATCATATGGGCCTACACAGAGTTATTTATAAGCACTGAAAAATCAACATAGCATCAATTTTTAAATGCATCCTTTGGGGGGGGGAGTGAAATATTCATTTTATAAGCTGGTATGTCATCTTGCTTCCCTCTTCAGTGAATCAAAAACAAGATTTTTTTCCCCAAAATATGTTTTAGGACAACATGATGATGAACATGTGTCCTGCACAATGCAGTGAGATGAAGAGCAGAAGAGAAATTATTTTCCTAAATTTAGAGTTGTCCATTATATTGGAGATCACCTTATTATTTTATAGCTAAGCAAATTGAGGTTCAGAAAGGCTTACATTTATCCAAAGTCATATGGTAAATCTAAAACTTTTGACTTTAGAACCAGTGATTTTAAATTGAATTGTCTTGACTTGAGGATCCATCTCACTTGGAGATCTTTTAGTTCCTCTGGAGCTGTTTTAGTTACGGATTCTGTCAATCATACTAAATCTTATATTTTATAAATCAACTACAGCTAGTTTCATTAAGCTAATTATAAGTTGCTAATTGGTCTTTGAGCATAACTTGCTTCCTACTGGATTACTTAGGAAAGTAGGGTAAAAAACAATTGGATGGCATAGTTGAAAAATCATTGGAGATTTTATGCACACACACACACACACAAACACACATAAATACATACACAGGAGCATATATTACATATTCACATATTATATGTTATAGATAGATATAGTTCTTTCTTTCTTTTTTTCTTCTTTCTTTCTTCCTTTCTTTCTCTTCCTTCTTTCTCTTCCTTCTTTCCTGCCTTCCTTTTCCTTCCTTCCTTCCTTCCTTCCTTCCTTCCTTCCTTCCTTCCTTCCTTCCTTCCTTCCTTCCTTCCTTCCTTCCTTCCTTCCTTCCTTCCTTCCTTCCTTCCTTCTTTCTTTCCTCTCTCTCCCTTTCTCCTTTCCACTCTCTCTCCCCATGCCTTTGTCTAAACTATGCTTGTGAAACCATCTTAATTATTGACAATATTACTCCATCTATAACCCACTCAACCCTTCCCACATAGTTTTCCCTCTTCTGCATGTGGAGAAATTGCAGACGTTCATATTTACTGCAAGTCTACTCAACAGTAATTAAGTTCTCCTATACTATTGCTGAGTTTCACTTCTTATTAGCCTTTTTTCTTTATTGTGTAACAAGTTTTCCTTTTCTTAGATACCTGATTATGATCTGAAATTTGAAGTGGAAAAAACCTTATTGTGTATTTAGTTAAAACATGTCATTTAAAGAAGAGAAAACATACTTGGACAAGTTAGGTGATTTATCAAGACGATATATTGTAAGAAAGAGGAAGAATAAGAATGAATGTTTCATTAAAAAAAATCAAACTTCAATATTATATCTTCTTAACCATGCATTTCTCTATAAAGGAACAATTTAAAATTACCTTAGATATTTTACTTTTTATGCAGAGAACAGAAAGTGAACTTAGTTTTAGTTCCTTCATTTAATAACTATTTTTCAAGGATTAATTTGTTTAAATAATTATAAATTATCTGTGAGTAAGTATCATAATTTTTTAGATTGAAAAATAACCCATTTTGTGCCTCTAGAATATGCTAAGAACACTATCCTCAGTAAGAAGCAACCTAGGTTGAAATCCAGCTTCTGGTATTTATTAGCTATGTCAAGATCAACAAATCTATTAAACTCTATGGACCTAAGTCCTTATCTGTAAAAATTGTTCAATAGCCTGAATCTCACAGAGTTGTTATGAAACTCATAAAAGTAATTAATGCAAAGTGTTTTACAAATCTTAATGTATTATATAAATGTTGGCTGTTTTTTTTATTTTTAAAAAAAGTTTATTTTTATTCTGACCTTTACAAATATCAAATACAATAAGCATTTGTATATGCATAATAGAAAAGAAAAAAAAAAGGATTATATATAAAACTAGGGGTTTCTATTATGTCCAATTGTTCTTCTTTTTAAATTATTTAACAAGATAAATTTGTAGCTTTCCTGACCTTCTTTATGTTTGTTCCTTTTAGAATATAAATTCTTTATCCTACGACAATTGAAAACTGTTAACGAGATTGAAGATTGGTTTGGCTAATGTAAACTGTGTCAATAGATAGACATATATGTGTGTGTGTGTGTGTGTGTGTGTACATTTTCATATAAATATATATACATGTATATATATATATGTATATATGCATGCTTGCACACATATAGGAACATACATAAACAAATGTAAATATATAGACTTAAATATAGTGATATATATTTTACTCACTAAAAAAATCTTCTTACCTTCTTCCTTCCAACCCTACTACCTACATGAGAATGGAAAAGAAAAAGAAAAATCCTTTGTTAGCAATATGCAGTCAGTCAAAACAAATTTCTGCAATGACCATGATATACATACACATGTGTATACTTCTGTATGTGTGTGTGTGTGTATATATTATATATATGTATATTCGTGTTCAGTATTCTGAGTAATTTTTCTCTATCAGGAGGTAACATATTTTATCATTAATCTACTGGAATTGTGATTAGTGATTACAATGATTAGAGATCGTAATATTTTCAAGCTCTTTCTCTTTACCATGTTTTTGTCTTTAGAGAAATTTCTTTCTTGTTCTATTCATTTAAGTTTTCTCAAGTTCTTCTATAAATATCCCCTTCTTCATTTTAAAGCACAATTGTAACTCTATCACATTTACACAATGTAATTTTTCAGCCAATTCTCAGTTGATTGAACCCTCAGATTCTCATTGTTTGACACCTTTTAGTCCATGTTTTATTGAGAAAACACATTTTAATTCTTATTTAGTGAACAATACCAAACAACAATGAAAACCTCTTACTTCATTTCTTCTAGCAATTCTAGATATGCCCAATCTATGTTATTTTAGATTTTGTAGAATGTTTTAAGTCATTCTCTTGTGAATTTGCAATTTTCATACCTCTATCACAATAATATTTTTCTATAGTGTGATTCTTGGGCTTTTTTTTTTTTGTTTGTTTGCTCATTCTTCTAGTCAACTTCCTCACTTTAGACTATGAATTTCTGTTGGAAATGTCTGGGTTTGTACTGGGCTATAGTTTTCTTTAGGTATTGAGTGTTGTATAGTTTCAGGATATCAAGGACATCTTAAGGTAGAAAAGTGCAAACTTCCAAGGTTCTCAAAGTTCTCTGAGTCATGACAAAAAGTGTGATTTTTCCAATCTTAATGTGACTTCTACAACTTCCTCAACTGGGTTTTGATCTAAACAATGGTAGATTGAAGCTGGACTCAGCCTCTGTCATCTAGTTTTGAAGTTGTGCTGGCTTTAGTTACATAATCCAAAGTGTAGCTTTGACTAGTGTTATTACTCCTGATTATTCCTCTGCAGCTTTCAGATTAGTCAAGAACCTGAAAATGATACTCAGCTTTATTCTTGGAGTTTGAGCCACACAGATGATGCTTGCTCCGAAATCTGCTCCTCTCTTTTTTCAGTAACTGAAACTTTTGGATTCAAGCTGATCAGGGAATAGGTTCTATGATAGGTCTAGGACTTCCATGTATACTGGTGCACTTTCTCCTAGAGTTTTCCCCAATTCGTTGATTAGACCCCAATCTCCCAAACTATATATATATATATTTTTCTCTCTCTGTGTTTCCCTTTGATTATCTAAATTGGAAAAAAAATGAGTCAGTTATCTTTCCTTATATTTAACTATTTTTTTCTCTGGAGTATTTTCTAGTTCTGTATGGAAGAATTTTGGGGAGGAACATAGGAACAGAATTTGCTGTACTTCATCAAGTGGCATTTTACTACTACTTGTTCGGTTCGGTTTGGTTTTTGTCCTTTATCAAATGACATCACTATGTTAGAGTTAAGTCCTTATGTCCAATTGTGGCTGATCAGACCAATATGAGCTAAGAATGTTCTGCCAAAGTTCAAACACAAATAACATCTACAAACTTTCAGGGCGGATTCTTCAACTTTGTGCATCTTGCATTTCTGATGAGTTAATGCAATTCTGCTTTGATGAGCTTAGAATCTTCTCTGATGAGGGCATGCCATGCTGTAGATTCTATGCCAGTATCTCCCATATAATAAAATCAATTCTAAAATTCTTAAAAAGAGACCTTGAAGGGGTCTTTCTTCTGATCATTTATGAGTGCTTGCCCTATGTGAATTCTACATAAAATGGTCTTTTTGACAAGTTTATATTTGGCATTTCAACAATGTGGCCAACCCAGATGAGTTGTGCTCCCTGGCATAGTTGGAATGCTTGGCAGTTTAGTTCAAGAAAGGACTCGGTGTCTGATACCTTATTCTGCCAGGTGATCTTCAGAATTTTCCTAAGACAATCCAAATGGAAATGATTCAGTTTCCTAACATGGCATTAATAGGCTGCCCAGGTTTCACAGGCTTATAACAATGAGGACAGCACAATGACTTTCAGTTTGGTAGTCAATCTAATTTTCTCTCAATATTCCCCTCCAAACAACTTATAATAAAACTTTAAATCTAATGTTGGAGTGTCAAGATCAGACAAACATCAAGGTGAAATGTTTTCTGGTTTAAAAAACTTAGGAGGATCATAGGAAAGGGTGTGACATCATAGTGGAGTCTATACCCAGTCCATGTTCAAAGCAGTAGCAATGTGGCAGAAGCAACAGTAACTTAAGGAATTCTTAGCCCAGAAATGTCCTGGATTGTAGTCTCAAGGCAGTAAGGAACTCTAGCAAAGCAGATGTTGGAGAAAAAAGTATTTAGAGCACAGTTGCAAGACAAAAGGAGAGCTCTTGATTGTTACTGCAAGGAAAACAGGGGCCTTGATGTATAAAGACCAAATTCAGGTTAGGAGAAGAGTGATTACACCTTTCCCCATATTCCATTACCTTGGACATCCTGAAAACATAAAAGACCTTCAGAATTCGCTCTGAAAATAGCAGTATGAAAAAATCCTGAATATTGGATTAGTGTATCACACACTAAGGTGAGCAGAGTAATACTCATAATATTCAAAGTCAGGAAACTTGAAATAATGAGGGGAAAAAAAAGAAAAAAAGGGCTTAAGTATAAAAAATGACTTAGAACATTTTAATATGACTATAAGATAGTTTCAATTTCTTTTGCTGAAAACTGGCAGTAACATGAAAGACAAAAACCCTAACTTTCTAACAGAAGATTCTGGAGCAGAATCTAATATGCTTCAACAATCATGATCTCAGACAAAGTAAAAGCAAAAGCAAATTTAATTGAAAGGTATAACCAGGGAAACTACATTTTGCTAAAAGGTATATAGACAATGAATTAATATTTTTAAAAATTCAAAAAGGTTCTCTGATAAAAGCCCCTGTTTCTCAAATGTATATGGGACTTAATCGAATTTATATTAAAAAAAAAATATTCCTCAATTGATAAATGGTCAAAGGATGTACAGGTAGTTTTCAGCAGAAGAAATTGACACTATCTGCAATCATATAAAAATATTCTAAGCCACTATTATTTAGAGAACCTAAAATTAAAACAATTCTCAGGTACCACATGATACTTTATAGAAATGACAAATGATGAGTAACACAAGGAAAAATATGTACATTATCAAACTGTTGATGGAGGTTTGAACTAGTCCAGTCATTCTGCAGCACAATTTGGAACTATAACTTTGCATATCTTTTGATCTAGCAATATCACTATTATATCTGTATCTGAAAGAGGTAAAAAAAAAAACCACAAAAGTATGAAAACTTGTATGTACACAAATAATTAAATCAGCTCTTTTTATCATGCCACACAATTAAAAAGGGGATATCAATATTTGTGAAATGGCTTGAAAAATGTGATGTGATTGTGATAGAACACCTATATTAAAGGAAATTATTTGAGAGATGGTTTCAGCAAAACATGACAAGACCTATAAGAATTTGTACAAAGTGAAGAGAAAAGATCTAGGAAATAATTATGCACAACAACAACAATAATTGTAATGATCAATTGTGAAAAATGTTTTCTCTCATCAGTACAATCCAAGATAATTCCAGACTACTTAGGGTAAATACATACATACATACATATATATGTATATATATATGCATATATATATATGTATATATATATATGCATATATATATGTATATATATATATATTTGAAAATGCTATTCATATACAGCCAGAGAATTTATTAACTCAGTGAAAATTGAAGTATAATTTTCTGTTTTATTTTCTTTTTGTTTCTTTTGTAAGTGGTAAATAAAGAACTATGTTTTACATGATTTATAATCAATCTCATACCGCTTGCCTTCTCAGTGAGGTGAGTCAAGGCATGGGAGGGTCAGGAGAATTTGGGAATCAAATTTTAGAAAAGGAAAAGGAAAAAAAAAAGAAAATAAAAAGAAAGAAAATTCACAGAGTATTTGTTCAGCTAGGAGGCCTCCCTTTTCATTTATTTTCCTTGAGATTAAAAAATACTGTATCTTTTATATTGAAATGTAGACCCTAGGTCTCCCACATAGGGGATATAGTCACTATCTATGTATCCTACTTAAGTAACCCATTGCATTTTTGTTCATTTTTGGAAGGGTTCTTGGTTTCATCTCAACAATTGTAATATTGGCAAATGGCTTATAACATCTGTAACTTCATTCAATGTTGATAGGGCAAAATTCCTGCTAAACCAAGATGAGTTTCAATATTTAAAATTGTAATTTATTTGTAAAGTGTATAGCATTTAAAAGCTTTCAGAGTGCCAATTTTACAACTCACCATAATACTCACTGAACTGTGAGTTCTTTTTTTTTTTTTTTTTTCATGTGCTCCATTGAATTTAGCAATAAGGTGGCAGTGCATGACCAAACATTAGATTTCAAGCATTAGAGGGTCACTTCTTCCCTTACTGTTCACAGACAGCTCCTATTAATGTTGAAATGGAATGCACCATGTGGGCATAAATAATGAAATTGAGATCTCTGAAGCAGATATTAGGCTCTTTCTGCTGGCATAGACAAAGTACTCATTTAAAAATACTAACTAGATTTCATATTTGTATTATAATACTTATATATTTGACTGTTTCCATTTCTTTTTTTTTTTTTTTTTTTAATTCCCTAGTTAATTACTGAAGTCATGTCTGCCTAACTGCAGCAGGCAGAAGGTTCTGGAAATGGAATTCAAGTACCATAAAATTATAGTCTGCAAGTGTTAATCCATAATAGGCTAATTTTCTATAATTCTTCATCTTTACAATCTTGATCATGACAATGAGGTGTCAGGACTGGGAGATCTGATATGTTTTATAATTTGTGGTATTTAGCATACTAATTTGAACTTTTTAAATATACCATAGTTTGTTCAGTTGCATACTCTTCTAAACTTTATTAGCTATGAAATTTTAAAGGAATAAATAAATCAGAGCTCAACAATACAAATAATCATGGATGTGGATTCAGGAATGCCTGAGTTCAAATCCTATAGCAGACCCATATTAACTGTGTGACTATTGACAACTCAATTTATAGAATCAGTGCTGATGCTTCCAATTTACAACTAAGGAATGGGGAATGCTAAAGGACTCTGGATAGAGTGTAGGATTGCAAAGTACTATTTTAACATTACTTTCTGTTATTGTTACCTTATGCTAACTACTTACAACCTTACTATACTTCCTGGGAATTAAGGTATGCAGAGACACTAGAGCAAAATCCATTGAGATATTTTCAGTTGTTGGATAAAGATTCCTTCATAATTTTTGACATATATTTATTTTATTTTACTTTAAAAACACTGAAATTACACACGTGTTATAGTACACATGTGTGCAAATTTATGTATGTATAAGCTATAATATCATAGTTTGACAATTCTCAAGTTTTTTTTTGTTTGTTTGTTTGTTTTCTTTTTGTTTTCCTCCTTCCCTCTTTTTGTTTCCCTAAGATTTAATTTGGGTTATGGCACAAAGAGGGATTTGATTGACACCAAATTGAATGACTGACTGACTTTGATTTGGGGATGCCTTTTAGTTCTTAAATATTATCAAGAACTTCACAAAGAACTTTTTTAGGTGAAATATCTGTCAATATTTATCAGATTACTTTTTTTTCCACTATTATTTTTTTTACTATGTTGTTCTGGTTTGAAGTATTTGAAAAAAAATCTGATCTCACCTACCCTTGTAGCTAGAAAAGGGATGAAAATCTTAATAGACAAATAAAATCTCAACATATTTATCAAAATAGTTTTGACCTTTAATATCCCTCAAAAAGGCCTGAGGGCCTCCAGAAGTACTTAGAAAATACTATGAGAATAATTGGCATAGTTATATAGTATTGAGCTTTTGTCAAGAAAAAAATTTGGATTAATTCCTGACTTTGACACCTAGAAATTGTGTGAGCCACTTTGTGCCTCATTCAACTTCCTAAAACTTACTTACCTTGCTCTAGGCAATTTAGTCTTGAAGTTGTATGGATGAAAGAAATTCATAAAGTAGTAGGATTGCTTGTATGCTCTATTTGAAAGGTCCTTTTGAATGTTTAATTTCAAGTCATCATAATTATCTAAGTATATAATGGAATATTACATACTCTGTGGTCCATAAGACAATGTATTTCATGTATCATTTTATATGGGATGAACCTCTCAATTCTCTCATTTGATAGTAATGTAAACTATTGCTGCTGTCACTACTATTACTACTACTACTAGGAATACTACTACTATGCCAACAACAATAAATATTTATACAGCATGTTCACATTATCCAAAATACTTGGCAAGTGTCATCTCATTTCATCCCAAAACAATCCTATGATAAATCCTAAAAGTAATTTCCTCTCTATGTTAAAGATATTATGAAGTAAGGTTATGAGACTTCCTTGATCAGGGTCAAAATCTTATATGTAAAGACAGAATTTGAGTATTTCATGACTAAAATGTCAATATTCCATCTATCTTATTTATATTTATACTCACTTGTCATGTCACTGATTATTAAGGATAGCTTCATATAAAGATATAGGATACAAATAGGGGCTTATTACATTGTTGTTGAGAATCAGGAGATCTGGTTTTAGATTTAGCCATATCACTAACAACAATTAATGGTCTTGTATGTGTACCTTTCTTTTTCTGAGAAGTGTTTATAAAATAATCTGCTTCAGAGGTCTCTTCCAGAACCATTATTGAATATATTGTTCACCAGCTCTTCTCTTCATTCATTATTCCCAAGTTGGCAATAATGTACTAATTGCAAACTCCAATGGACTCAGAATTTTTATTCTTCTTGATCTTGCTTCAACCATAATCACTGCTGATCATCTTCTTAATAATTAATTCTTTCTAGGTTTCTAGTAAACCACTGTCTATCTGCTCTTTCTCATTATTCTTTGCTGGATCTCCAATCCATGTTGTGCCCTTTAAATGGAAATGTCACACAGGGTTCAATCCTGGGTCCACTTCTTTTTTCCTTCCTATTATTTCAGTTACCTCTTAGAATCCTTAGGATTACATTACCATTCTTTGCTACTGATTCCCAGATTTGTTTATCTAGGCTTAATGTTTCTATTAAACTCCAGTTTCAAATCACCAACTGACTTTTCAGATATTTTAAAGCAGATTTTATACCTTAAACTTGATATTACCCAAACTAAACTCATTGTCTTTTTTCTAAATCCTTTCCTAATTCAAGTAATCCTATTACTGTAGAGGGAATTACCAAGCTCCTCTCCCTTAAGAGTTCAAAAATTTTTGAATCCTCAATAACTCTCACCCTTCATACCCAATCTGTTCCATGACCTGTTAATTTCATCTTTACAATATCTCTTCAATATATTCTGTAATCTATTCTTTTACTCTACTATCTTGATACAGACTGTCTTCACCTCATTCCTGGACTATTACCATACCCTTCTGATAAATCTGCTTTTCTGTCTCCTCACTTCCATTTATCCTTCAATCCACTGCCAAAGCACAGACTGAATAATGTCATCTCTCTCCTCAATAAACTTCAAAGACTTCATATAATTTCCAAAATCAAATGTAAAATCCTGTCATTCTAAGCTTTACATTGTCTCCATCTCTGTATATACATTTCTGTAGTTTTCTTCCACTTTACTCCCCAGCACATACTCTTTAATTCAGTGATCTTAGTTGTAAAGTTCTCCTTGGTTCGGTTTCTTGGGGGTCTTTGAGAGCAGTTTTTGTTTCAGTTCAGTAATCACCCCAAGTGTAGCCAGGTATTAAAGTCCAAATCCTTTATTGTCTCCTTCAAAGTCTTGTCTCCTTTCCTAGGACCCAGTTAGCTTTTCTAGAGGCCTATCTCTCTCCTTGGTTCTAAGATCTTGAACTCCTGCCTCCTTCTCTGCCCTCTGAATCTCTCTGAATAAATCCTGGCTAAGGCTCCTAGCTTATGTGCTCTACCCTGAATATACACCAATAATTATATCACTAGGAAACTGTTAGGTTCTTAATAAGTACTAATGAGATAATGAGATATTAGGTTCTTACTAAGTGCTAGACAAGGGCTCTTTACAGGAAGAAGAATCTGTCTGGGAGATTTGAGTTGACACAGCAGATCTCCTCCCAGAGAGCAATCGGGAGTTTCTGGAGACAACAGCACATTACATATTGGCACCCAACATGGGGCCAATTTTACCCACTACTGGAATAACTTTTAATTCGCAAGGTCAGGCAATAGTAGAGAGAAGAAACAGAGACATTAAGACACTTCTCCAAAAACAAAAGAAAGGGGGAGCCACAGGTAGCCCTAGAGAACTTCTAAATTTAATTCTCTATACCATTAATTTTCTAATTTTTGACAAAGTTGCACTGGCTCCAGCAGACAGGTTTTATAACCCACCAGAAGGTCAGTGTCCAGTGCGAGCAGCTCCACTGTTCTTAGATAACCGCCAGGTGATGTGGAGAGAACCAGAAAGTGGTGAATGGAAGGGACCAGATAGGTTAACTGCCTGGGGAAGAGGGTTAGCTTGTATTTCTTCAGATGGAGAAGGAATCAGATGGGTGCCAAAGAGTCATATTCACCTTGTTCATCAGAGAGAGACAGAAAAAGAGAAAGACCTCAAAACAAAGGAGAAAATTTAAGAAACATCTGACACTGAAAGAGCTATGGCTAATAAGAAGACTGTTAAAGAACTTTAAAACCAGCAAGAATCATTGGATTTCCTAACACAAGATGAGACTAATGGACAATGGACTTATGGACATTTATAAATTCTCAATTTATGTTTATTTGATCATATTATTTGTTACATACTTCTAGCATGTATTATGTTACTATGTTACTATGTGTTTATGTAATCTATGTAATTAAATTATGTGTAATGCCTCCCATATTGGTGGATTTATATTTCAAGGTCATGACCACCCTATGTTCTAAATCAAAAGAAAGGGGGAGATGTTAGGTTCTCTACTAAGTGCTAAGTCAGTACTTAACAATTCTCTAGTTCTGGTCTTTACTAGGAGTTTAACCCCTTTGAACTCCTGGGGAGGAGCTTGCATACTGAGGAGGAACAAGTTCATTGGTTGCAGTATTTCTTCCCAGAAGGCCTTGCATTATCCCACGCCCATTCTCTGGGAGGATAAAAGAGGGCGGCACTTGAGAGAGAGGAAGAGTCTCTTGTCTGGGCCAGACTTGAGGTGGTTCTCCAGAGGAAGAAGAAGTCACTACTCTGGACTAGAATTGGTGGCAACTGTCTGGAGACAAGAGCTCTCTACAGGAAGAAGATATCTGTCTGAGAGATTTGAGTTGACACAGCAGTTCTCCTCCCAGAGAGCAATCAGCAGTTTCTGGAGACAACAGCACATTAGAGGAAACCATTATTTGTTGTAGGATTAATTCAATGCTAAACTAGATTTAACCATTGTCTCCTCAATTCCACTTAGTATCTTGTTTCAAGTTCTGGCCCATAACATCTCCTGCTTTCTTTTGTTTTTAGAACACAGGGTAGTCATTCTCCCTGCCTTCTCAGGGAGATGAGAACCCCAGAAAAGGAGGTGATCATGCCTTCCCTGATTGTTCAAAAAAGGAGTGAAAACACAATAAAAGGAGGTAATCACACCCTCCCTGACATCTCAGGAAGGGAGATGTAAAAACCAAAGGAAATGGAAAATCAAATCAGATTAGCAAATTTCTGAAGGGTCTCACTCTTAAAACAGGTATACATAAATCTATCAATATGGCAGGTATTACACATAATTACATAAATTACATAAGGACATAGTAACACAGGCTAGTAGTGATGTAACAAATAACCAAAATAAACATGAGGAATTACCCATGTCTATAAGTCCTAGAAATAGTCCAAAAGGAATCTATGTCCATTACTTCATGTGCCAGGAATCCAATGATTCCGGCAAGTTTTGAAGTCCTGCAATAGTCTCAACGATAATTTTTCATCTCAGGGAATCCAATGATTCCTACTGATTTTATAGTTCTTTAACAGTCTCATTATCAGCCATGCTCTTTCAGAGTCGGATATTTCTTAGGGTCTTCTCCTTTGTTTCAAGGTTTTTCTCTTTTTTCTATCTCTCTCCAGGTACTCATTGGTACCCAATCTGATTCCTTCTCCATCTGTAAAGATACAAGCAAACCCTTTCTCCCAGGCAGTTAACTTATCTAGTCCCTTCTAGTTACCATTTTGTAAATCTCTCCTACTCACTTGGTAATTTCATTGAAGATGCTTGCACTGGACACTGCCCTTCTGTCAGGTTAAAAAAGCCTGTATTCTCCCCCAATTGTAATCCCTTTTTGCCATCTGATTGCTTTTTTGGCTGACTGATCGTATCAGAGTATTGAGCTTCTAAAGATTCTGTGGATGTAAACTCAGTTGCCATCATGCTTCACTTATTTTTTGTTTGATGTCTTGGAGCTGGGTCCTGCCTCTCATTTCCCTGGGTCAATCTACATTCTGAGGCCCAGTGGAAACCTCAGTTGCATTTTGGACATAGGGTTTTAGGACTTCTCTCACCCTGTCTTCTCTATCGCTATACCTACATTGGGCTTTCAGATGTCCAATTTTTCCACACTGAAAGCATCAACAAGTTTCTCTAGAAGTCCCTTGCCAAGAGGGACCCCATCTTCCCATGTTCATCATAATCTGGGTATAATAAGAATTTGTGGCCACTGTGGCACAGCATCTTATGATCTCCTCTAAAAGAGAATCTTTGTGAAGTTCCCATATAAATTCATTAGCATTTTCCTTAACCATTTGTCTGATCATTACTTATGTAGCTGCATTTTCTCCAGTGGTTCTTATGACAGCTTTTTGCAGACGTCCCACAAAATGAGCGATAGGTTCATTGGGAACTTGATCTATTTTTGTGAAGGCTTCCCCTCAATCTTTTCCTGGGAGGGAACTCCATGCTTTCATTGCAGAAGTAGCAATTTGTTCATACACTGCTATGGAATAATTAATTTATGCTGAATTGTCTGCGTACTGTCCTTCACCTGCTTGTTGGTCAAAGGTTTCTATATGTTAATTTCAGTTTAGTTATTTCATTGGTATTATGTCCTGCATAGTTCATTATACTCTGAAAGCCACAAGTTTTGTCCACATTCTAAACATGTCCTTGCTATAGATTTCCAATCACTAGGGGTTAAGATTTCATAAGCCAAATTCTCTAATAACATCTTAACATAAGATGATGTAGCCCCATAAAGAGTGCAACCCTTTTTCAAATCCTTAATTTTTTCTAGATCAAAAGGAGTGTATCTTCTCTGTTGTTGACCTGATGTGTCAAGCTCTTGAATCACAGGCTATTAATTTATTAAAATCAAATATATCCTGTCCTTTTTTAGCCTTAACCAGTGCCTTTTGTAATCTTGTCATAAGGTGCTTCACAGGTGGTGCTGATTGTGTTATTGCCTCTCCTCCTCCTCCTTCTCCTTCTACCTAGGAAGGGTTAATTGAGGAAGGTAGGTCAGCAGATGGGGAACAACCTAATTTCTCCTGGTGTGAAGCACCACATTCAAAATTGTACTTAACTCCATTCTTATCTGATTCTTCATCCTTTTCATTTAGTTTATCTGGATCCTCCCTGTCCTGCTCTTTCTTCTTTTTTCTTATTCTAATACTTATAGAATTTCTTAAATCCAGTTGTATTAAATTATATGTATAAAGTGTTTCTTTAGAAATTGAATCAGGTCCATTACCATTGTAGTATTCACATAGTTGCTCTCCTACTAATTTCTATTTGTATGGATCCAATTCTTTTTCCTTAGAGAACCAAGGAGATATGTACTGTACTTTTTCTAAAAGTTCAATGATCTGCTCTCAAGTTACAATTAAACCTTGATTTTTTATCAGTCTGACCAAGCTTTCCACAAATTTTCCTTTCCATGGAGAAATCTCCTTTCTAAACTTCTCTCCCATTTTAACTGAAATATTACTTTAGTCTTTTACAAAGTTTCCTTCTTCTTTTCACCCTAATTTCTGGGTTAGGGAGGCTTTTCCAATGAAATCAAGATTGTGTCAGCCCCAAGTTCGGATGCCAAAATGTAATGTTCTTTGTTGGTTTGGTCTCTTGGGGGTCTTTGAGAGCAGCTTTCATTTCAGTTCAGTAATCACCACAAGTGAGTCCAAATTTTATTGTCTACTTCAAAATCTTGTCTCCTTTCCTGAACCTCAGTTAGCTTTCCTATAGGCCTATCTGTCTCCTTGGTTCCAAAAGCTTGACGTCCTTCCTCCTTCTCTGCCCTCTGAATTTCTCTGAACAAATCCTGGCTAAGGCTCCTAACTTATATGCTCTTCACTGAGTATATGCCAATCATTATATCACTAGGAAACCATTATTTGTTGTAGGATTAAATCAATGCTAAACTAGATTTAACCATTGTCTCCTCAATTCCACTTGGTACCTTGTTTCAAGTTCTGGCTCAGAGCAATTAGTCATCAAGCTTTTCCTTGAACAAGACACACTTCTTAGCTCTAGGCAATTTCTCTGCTTGAAGCCCATGGTTGGAATCATATTCCTGCTTGTCTCCATTTTTTGACTTCCTGACATCCTTCAAGTTCTAACTAAAATTTTATCTTCTACAAGAAGTTTTTTCCAACCCTTTTAAATTCTAGTTCTTTTCCTCTGCTAATTATTTCCTATTTATATTATATATAGCTCTATTGTAGAGATTTGTTTAAGAGATACAGTTCCCTGAAGCATTTGCTTTTCAGAATGTGTTTCATGAAAGTATCTGAATTGAAAAATAATCACTATCATTTAAAAATGCATATGTAGTGAATTATTTAGCAACGTTGTTCATATTGTAGCTGAACAGGCAATTCTTTGAAGGAATCTTAATACCAGATCTAATTCTTCAAGATTTAAACAAATCTTTTTTCCCTGGAAGGTTACAAACCATTTTGCTGTAAGTCCTGTTTAAGGCCTCATGTAATACAGATTCTGAGGAAGCAAATCTAGTTCATTAAAGGATATATCTGTGAAAAGCTACATCTGACAAGATGGAGTGTCCAAGACTAGATGTGATTGATAGACTGTGTACCCTAATGATAAACTTAGTTAAATATAGGTGATATGTCATCAGAATCTATATAAATGACCAAAGAATATAGATCAACATTTTTTTATTGATTTTATAATTATAATTTTTTGACAGTACATATGACATTATCCCTTGTATTCATTTTTCCAAATTTTCCCCTTCCTCCCTCTACTCCCTCCCCTAGATGACAGGCTATCCTATACATATTAAATGTGTTACAATATAACCTAGATACAATATATGTGTGTAAATCCAATTTTCTTGTTGCACATTAAGTATTGGATTCTGAAGATATAAGTAACCTGGGTAGATTGACAGTAGTGCTAACAGTTTACATTCAATTCCCAGTGTTCCTTCTCAAGGTGTAGCTGTTTCTGTCCATCATTGATCAACTGGAAGTGAGTTGGATCTTTTTTTATGTTGAAGATATCGACTTCCCTCAAAATACATCTTCATACAGTATTGTTGTTGAAGTTGTATAGTGATCTTCTGGTTCTGCTCATTTCACTCAGCATCAGTTCATGTAAGTCTCTCCAAACCTCTCTGTATTCATCGTGCTGGTCATTTCTTACAGAGCAATAATATTCCATAACATTCATATACCATAATTTGCCCAACCATTCTCCAATTGATGGACATCCATTCATCTTCCAGTTTCTAGCCACTACAAAAAGAGCTGCCACAAATATTTTGGCACATACAGGTCCTTTTCTCATCTTTAGTATTTCTTTGGGATATAAGGCCAGTAGTAGCACTGCTAGATCAAATATGCACAGTTTGATAAGTTTTTGGGCATAGTTCCAAATTTTTATCCAGAATGGCTGGATTCTTTAACAACTCCACCAACAATGCATTAGTGTCCCAGTTTTCCCACATCCCCTCCAATATTCATCATTATTTGTTCCTGTCATCTTAGCCAATATGACAGGTGTGCAGTGGTATCCCAGAGGTGTCTTAATTTGCATTTCTCTGATCAGTAGTGATTTGGAACACTCTTTCATATGAATGGATATAATTTTAATTTCATCATCTGAGAATTGTCTGTTCATATCCTTTAACCATTTATCAACTGGAGAATGGTTTGATTTCTTATAAATTAGGGTCAGTTCTCTATATATTTTAGAAATTAGACCTTTATCAGAACTTTTAACTGTAAAAATATTTTCCCAATTTGTTACTTCCCTTCTAATCTTGTTTGCATCAGTTTTGTTTGTACAGAAGCTTTTTAATTTGATGTAATCAAAATCTTCTATTTTGTGATCAATAATGATCTCTAGTTCTCCTTTGGTCATAAATTCCTTCCTCCTCCACAGGTCTGAGAGGTAGACTGTCCTCTGTTCCTCTAATCTATTTATGATTATATTCTTTATGCCTAAATCATGGACCCATTTTGATCTTATCTTAGTATATGGTGTTCAGTGTGGATCCATATTTAATTTCTGCCATACTAATTTCCAGTTTTCCCAATTTTTTTTTTCAAATAATGAATTCTTATACCAAATGTTGGTATCTCTGGGTTTGTCAAACACTAGATTGCTAAATGTGTACCCTATTTTGTCCTGTGTAACTAATCTTTTCACTGATCGACTAATCTATTTCTTAGCCAATAACAAATGGTTTTGGTAACTGCTGCTTTATAATATAGCTTTAGATCAGGTACAGCTAAACTCCCTTCATCTGACTTTTTTTTTTTTTTTTCATTAATTCCCTTGAAATTCTCGACCTTTTATACTTCCATATGAATTTTTGTTGTTATTTTTTCTAGGTCATTAAAATAGTTTCTTGGGAGTCTGATTGGTATAGCACTAAATAAATAGATTAGTTTGGGGAGCATTGCCATATTTATTATATTCACTTGGCCTATGCAAGAACACTGAATATCTTTTCAATTATTTAAATCTGACTTTATTTTTGTGGCAAATATTTTGTAATTATGCTCATATAATTCTTGACTTTTCTTTGGTAGATGGATTCCCAAATATTTTCTACTCTCGACATTTGTTTTAAATGGAATTTCTCTTTGTATCTCTTGCTGTTGGATTTTGTTGGTGATGTATAAAAATGCTGAGGATTTATGTGGATTTATTTTGTATCCAGTAACTTTGCTAAAGTTGTGAATTATTTCTAATACTTTTTATTAGAATCTCTGGGGTTTTCTAAGTATGTCATCATATCATCTGCAAAGAGTGACAGTTTGATTTCCTCATTACCTACTCTTATTCCTTTAATCTCTTTCTCCACTCTTATTGCCGAGGCTGACATTTCTAATACAATATTTAATAGTAATGGTGATAGTGGGCAACTGTGTTTCACTGCTGATCTTACTGGAAAAGGTTCCAGTTTATCTCCATTACATATTATGTTTACTGACAGTCTTAAATATATGCTCCTGACCATTTTAAGGAATAGTTCATTTATTCCTATACCCTCAAGTGTTTTTAGTAGGAATGGATGTTGTATTTTATCAAATGCTGTTTCTGCATATATTGAGATAATCATATGTTTTTTTTTTTATTAATTTGATTATTAAACTGGTCAATTATACTAATAGCTTTCATAATATTAAACCAGCCCTGCATTACTGGTATAAATCCTACTTGATCATAGTGTATTATCCTGGGGATGATTTTCTGAAGTCTTTTTGCTAACATCTTATTTAAGGTTTTAGCATCAATATTCATTAAGGAGATTGGTCTATAGTTTTCTTTCTCTGTTTTCAACTTGCATGGTTTAGGTATCAGTACCATGTCTGTGTCATAAAAGGAGTTTTGTAGGAGTCCTTCATCTGCTATTTATTCAAATAGTTCATATAACATTGGGGCTAATTGTTCTTTAAATGTTTGGTAGAACTCACATGTAAATCCATCTGATTCTGGGGATTTTTTCCTGGGGAGTTTTTCTATTTCTTTTTTCTGAAATGGGACAATTTAAGCAGTTTACCTCTTCCACTGTTAATCTACAAAGCCTATATTTTTGGAGGTAGTCATCCATTTCACTTAAGTTACCAAATTTGTTGGCATAAAGTTGGACAAAGTAACTCCTTATTATTTACCTAATTTCCTCTTCATTGGTGGAAAGATACCCCTTTTCATTTTTAACACTAACAATTTGATTTTCCTATTTCCTTTTTCTGATCAGATTTACCAAACGTTTATCTATTTTATTGACTTTTTCATAAAACCACCTCTTAGTTTTATTTATTAATTCAATAGTTTTTTTTTTTTTACTTTCAATATCATTTATTTCTTCTTTTAATTTTAGAATTTCAAGTTTAGTTTTTAGTTGTGTGTTTTTAATTTGGTCTTTTTTTAAAGTTGTAGGCCCAATTCATTAATCTTCTCTTTCTCTATTTTATTCAAGTAAGCCTCTAAAGATATAAAATTTCCCATTATTACTACTTTACCTGCATCCCACAAATTTTGGTATGATGTCTCATCACTGTCATTATGTTGGGTGAAATTATTAATTGTTTTTATAATTTGCTTTTTCACCCAGTCATTCTTTAAGATGAGATTATTTAGTTTCCAATTACTTTTTGGTCTATTTATCCCTAACTTCTTATTGAATGCAGTTTTTATTGCATTGTGATCTGAGAAGAAGTCATTTATTATTTCTTCCTTCCTGCATTTAATTTTGAGATCTTTATGTCCCAATATATGGTCAATTTTTGTATAGGTTCCATGAACTGCTGAGAAGAAAGTATATTCCTTTCTATCACCATTCAGTTTTCTTCAATGATCTATCAAACTTAGTTTTTCTTATGTTCTATTTACCTCTTGAATTTTTTTCTTATTTGTTTTGCGTTTTAATTTATCTAATTCTGAGAGTGCAAGTTTGAGATCCCCGACTATTATAGTTTTACTGTCTATTTCTTCTTGCAACTCTCTTAACTTTTCCTTTAGGAAGTTAGATGCTATACCACTTGGTGCATATATGTTTAATATTCATATTGCTTCATTGTCTATACTACCTTTTAACAGGATATAGTTACCTTCCTTATCTCTTTTAATTAGATCAATTTCTGCTTTTGCTTGATCTGAGATAAGGATGGCCACCCCTGATTTTTTGGCTTCCCCTGAAGCATAATAGATTCTGCTCCAATCTTTTACCTTTACCCTGTATGTATCTCCCTGCTTTAAGTGTGTTTCCTATAAACAACATATTGTAGGGTTCTGATTTTTGATCCAGTCTGCTATCTGCCTCCATTTAATGGGAGAGTTCATCCCATTCACATTTACAGTTAAAATTACAAATTCTCTATTTCCTGCCATCATATTATCCCTTGATTATGCTTTTTTCCCCTTATCCCCCCTGAACTCCTTCCCCAATATTTAATTTATGGACCCCCCTTGTGACATGCAGCCCTCTAATTTTAGTATTCCTCCCCTCTCCTTTAAGTCCCTTCCCCTTTCTTGTACCCTTCTCTTATTCCCCTTTTCCTTTTCCTCTCCCCCCTTATACTGAGCTGAGAAAGAATTCTCTGAAAAACAAATATGTCAATTATTTACTCTTTGAGCCTCTTCTGATGAGAGTAAGATTCATACAATGTTTCTCCCCCTCTCTAAATTGCCTCAGATGTGGTAGATTTCCTATGACTTGTACTGTGATGTAGTGTCCAACATTTTATCCCCTTCCCTTTACTACTTCCCTTTTTATGTTATATCAGTAAAATAAAATTATCCATGTGGACTTTCTGTATTTCCACAACAGAGATACAGTTCTCAAGAGTTCTTTTTACCTTTTTCTGCTTCTCTTCAGTCTTGTGGATGTAGATCAAAAATTTTGTTTAAGTCTGGTTTTTTTCTTAGAAACAAACAGAATTCCTCTATTTCATTAATGACCATCTTCTTACATGGAAGAAAATGCTAAACTTAGCTGGGTAATTTATTCTTGGTTTCAATCCTTGTTCTTTTGCCTTTCAAAATATCAGGTTCCAGGCCCTTCAATCCTTTAATGTGGAGGCAGCCAGATCTTGAGTGACCCTTATTGTGGCACCTTAATATTTGAATTTTTTTTTTTCCTAGCTGCTTGCAATATTTTTTTTCTTAGTTTGGTAGTTCTGTAGCTTAACCACAATGTTCCATGGAGTTCTTTTTTTAGGGTCTTTTTCAGAAGGTGTTCGATGCATTCTTTCAACACCTATTTTCCGTTCTCTTTCCATTATCTGGACAGTTCTCTTTGATGATTTCCTGTAAAATAGAATCTAGGATCTTTTTTCATCATAATTTTCAGGAAGTCCAATGTTCCTCAGATTATCTCTCCTAGATCTATTTTCCAGGTCTATAGATTTTCCCAGTAAATATTTGATGTTATTTTCCAGCTTTTATTTTTTTTTTTTTTTGTTTGACTGATTCTTGGTTTCTCAATGAATTCTATTTCTATTTCTTCAGTCCTGATTTTTAATGAGTTACTTTCTTCACTCACATTTTTTAGTTCTTTTTGTATATGTCCAATTGAGTTTTTAATTGAATTACTTTTTGCATTTCGCTAATTTTTTTTTTTTTTAGTGAGTTATTTTCTTTTTCCAAATCACAAATCCTACTTTCTTGGGAATTTTTTATCTTTTCCAATTCAGAAATCCTACTTTCCTGTGATTTTTTAACCTTTTTTTATTTGTAAATTTTGTTTCCCTTCATCTCCTGTGAATTCTTTATTTTTTCCAACTCAAATTTCAGGATGTTGTTATTCTCTGTCATAGCTTCTCTTTCCTTTCCCCATTTTTCTTCAAACTCTCTTAACTTTTTAATAGTCTCTTCTAGGAGAGAGTTATGTGTTGGGGAGGGGTAGGTATCATTCCCCTTTAGTGTGTTATCTGGAGACTCTCTGCTGTTAGCCTCCTTGGGGTTGGATACCTGCTCTTTCTCTTTATAGAAGGTGTCAATAGTTCTCTTCAGCTTCTTACTCATTGTTAACACTCTGTGGGGGTGGTCTGCCCTTGGGGTAAGAAATTTATCAGCTTCCTCCCAGACCGGGGGTAGAATGCACCAACCCTATGCCTGGGCTAAGAGAGAGCTCTGGGAAAGAGTTCCCCTTCCCCATTCCCGGAAATGTCTTAGAGGTCAGTTAGCATTGCTGGGTTGTGAGGAGTGCCCAGTGAAGTACCCTGCTGTGTGGCCTAGTGATTGCCCGGAGGTTTAAAGCTGAATAGTGAAAGCATCACAAACCCCAGCCAGAGCCTCCTGTGCGGCCATGAATATTAGCAGCTGACTTGAAAAGCCTCTCTGCTCATACCTTAAGTGTCTGCCTGGAAACCATGGTCCCTGCTGCAGAGGTTCCACTGCTCTGGAAGTTCCATTGCTGCTAGAATTCCACTGCCTCAGGATGAGCCCCACACTATGTGGATTACAAGCTGCCCTGGGCTGTGTCCCCCACTGTTCAGGCTCTCAACTAGCCAAAGGAGAAGCCCTGCGCAGCAGAAGGTGGCTGAACAGCCGTGCTGAGATTGGTGCTAGGCCACTTCTGGATTGGGGTGGATCTAGGATCTGGCTATATATTTTAAAGTGGCTTGATTTCTCTTCTGATCTGCTGTTTTATAAGCAGAGTAAAGCTATCAGCCTATGCCAGATTCCTCTATCTCAGTGGCTTCTCTGATCCCAGAATTCTCCCCAGCCCATTTGGCACAGTGTGCTAGCACCTAACCCTGTCTGTGCTTATCTTTTTTTCCTCCCCTCGGAACCGCCTTTTTTTTGTTGAAATTCCAGATTCTCTTCAGCTAGTAAGTGCTTCTAATCCTTGTGGTTTTTATCAGTCCAGCATTATTTTTGAGGCTGATTTAACTAGTTGGTATTGAGGGAAGAAGGGAGCTTACTAATTCGCGGGTATCTTCTCTACCCCTAGATCAAGTTTTTAAAAGACTCTTGGAAGTTATTCCAACTAATCAACTAATATCCTTCTTTTTATAGAATAGGCCTTTGGAAATAAAACATTTTCCCCACAGTCTTACAAGTAATGAACAAGTCATGACAGATGTTTTCAGACAAAATGTATTAAGGTTCATAAAAGGTATGCATTCTTTATTCATAGAAAGCTATATTCATATTATTCTAGTCATGAATAGGGAATTCCTTAAGTATTGAATAAATGTAAGGCAAGACCATTTTACTCCTGCTTATTCTCTCCATATCTTATATTCCCCCCATTTCCAACTCATCCACTTGAACTTGATTAGAGCTCCAATAATTTGGTATATGATAAAATCTTTCTCTAAAAAAAAAAAAAAAATTGCAAATCTAAAGTGTGAATTGCTTATATAGAATATGCACAAGTTATCTAAATATCGTTCACAAGAAGAAGATGATAAATATCTCTAAAATTTTGCCCACAATTCTCCAAGGGACTCTCTTGTCTTTAAGGGAGCAGAAGAAGGAAATGTAAAGCTGGCTGCTCTATTTTCTGAGAGACAAGGGGACCATATTATAATTTTACCTATCTGACTTAAACATGCTGTTGTAGGAGCAAATTTATTTTAAACTTAATTTATATTATTTATTATTATTTATATACATTTATTATATATTTAATATGTATTAAGCTTAGTTTATATTTCTGAAGATTGAAGGGTGCCCCTAAATTATAATTGCAAATTTAACTGCCGCCAAAAAGTAGATATGCATAAAACCTTTACAAATAGTAAAAATAACAAAACAAGTGAATCTATTTATCTAAATAGATAGCAAAAAGAAGAGAGAGTTCTTCAGATCAGAATAAGTGAAAAACATTACAAAGAATTCAAAGAATTTTTTAGATTAGAAGAAATTAAGATGTTACTTAATGAAGAGAGATAGACCATAGTTTCATGCAGAAAGAAATTCCACAAAGTCTTTAGAGAAGTTTAGAAAACAGGAATATGTTGAGATACCAGGTTAACCTAGACATTAGCTTTCTCAATTAATTTTGTTCTTTTCTCCCTGGATTTAAGGCTAAATAATTTTGTAAATTTTATGCTTTCTTAAAAAGTAGCAGCATCTCTCCTCTCCAATGTTCTCAGATCAATTCCACCCTTACCTAGCCACACACCATCAAAGTATCATTCTCTTCAACAGGTAGGAAAGTGTTATGCAAGCTATTCTGGACTTGCATAGAAATCTTGAATTACATTTTATTTTTATTTTTCCTGAATAATATTTCAGTAAGAAGTGATATGAAAGAAAAAGGATCATTCTTTTATCCTTAAAATCTTTCTTGGATCCAGCAAAGGACCAAGAATGAAAAAAAAGCAAAATGTTGAATTTAAATGAAACTGGGAAAGAATAATGGAATATTGAGAAAAATGAGTAAAGTTTTTTTTTTTTTAATAAAGCTTTTTATTTTCAAAACACATGCATCATCTTCAACATTCAACCTTGCAAAACTTTGCGTTCCAAATCATTTTTTTCCCTCTCTTCCTTTCCCCTCTTCCCCTAGACAACCCAATAAATTTTAAAATGTGCAATTCTTCTATACATCTTTTCACAAATCAGATCAAAAAAGGAAAAAAATGAGAAAAAAAAATGCAAGCAAACAAATAACAATCGAAAAATGTGTGGAGCACTTGCTGTAATCCACATTCAGTTTCCATATTACTCTCTCTGGGTATAGATGGTTCTCTTCATCACAAGATCATTTGAACTGTCTGACTTACCTCACTGTTGAAAAGAGCCACATTCATCAGACTTGATCATTGTATAATCTTGCTGTGACCATGTACAATGATCTCCTGATTCTGCTCACTGCATGTAGCATCAGTTCCTCTACGTGTTTCCAGGTCTCTCTGTATTCATTCTGCTGATCATTTCTTATATAACAATGATATTCCATAACATTCATATATCATAACTTATTAAAGTATTCTCTATGTGATGGGCATTCATTCACTTTTCAGTTTCTTGCCATTACAAAAAGGGCTGCCACGAACATTTTTGCACAAGAGGGTCCATTTCCTTCCTTTAAGATCTCTTTGGGTTTTAGGCCCCAATAAAGACACTGATGGATCAAAGGGTATGTATAATTTGATAGCCTTTGGGCATATTTCCATATTGCTCTCCAGAATGGTTAGATCATTCACAGCTCTGCCAACAATGTATTAGTTTTCCCACAACCCCCAACATTCATCATTATCTTTTCCTGTCATCTTACTGAATCTGAGAGGTGTGTAGTGGTACTTTAAAGTTTCCTTAATTTTCAATTCTCTGATCAATGGTGATTTAGATCACTTTTTTCTTCTATAACTAGAAATGATTTCAGTTTCTTCATCTGAAAATTATCTTTTCATATTTTTGACTTTCAATTGGAGAATGGCTTAAATTCTTATTAATTTGAGTCAAATTGCTATATATTTTAGAAATGAGTTTTTACAATATTGTAAATAGTCCCATTTTGAATATTGTGAATTTCCCTTAACAACAAAGGTATGTCATTTGTGAAGTTTATGATAGCTTTCATAATTCAATACCCAAGTCAGTTACTCATGCATAGTATGAGCTTAGAAGTTTTCCCCCTTTTGCTATATAAAATCATTGCTATAATTTAATGTTTTTTTTTTTTCATTTCATTAAGGAAATTTTAATTAAAAAAAATTCAGCAGATTGTTTTCAATAGGCTGTATTTAATCAGCAAAAAAATATGTATTTTGATAAAGATAAATTGAAATCAAGGTTTTTTTTTTTTGTTTTTTTGTTTTTGTTTCTTTGTTAGTTTGTTTGTTTTTGCCTGAGGCAATTGGAGTTAAATGACTTGCCCAGGGTTTACACAGCTAGGAAATGTTAAGTGTCTGAGACCACATTTGAACTCAGGTCCTCCTAACTCCCCCTACTGCACCACCTAGCTGCTCCTTGAGATCATGTTAATAGAGTGGCTTTAAAAAGAATTAGTTTATACTACAAAATTTGAAGTTCACAACAATATCAGGGAGGGCTTGGGTGAGATTATTATCTTTTCTCTTTTTACATCTTATGCTACACCAGGTTAAATGACTTGCTCAGACTCAGAATTGTTCAATATTTGAGAAAAATATTAAATTTAGTACTTCCTGAATCTAAACCTAGTTCATTCCTCTTATGCTTATCTGTAGAAAAATATTATTATATTATAATTTTAAATATTACTAAAGAAAAGAACATCAGTAATGTAATAAGCTTGGCAAATAACATCATGATACTTTAATTGTATTAGAATCTCATTAATAATGCTCCTATTATAATTATTTTATAAACATGAGAATATTGGCTGGAATAAACATTCCAAGATCCTACATACTAAGACTTACTCATGACAAGGTTTCAAATTGAGGATTTAATTTGGGAGAGGCTCCAGTAAAGTCTGATTTTCATCATGAGAGAGGTTGAGTTTTTTTTTTTTTTTTTTAAATAACATTTAGAAGATAAGAATTGGAAGGACACTTAATACAAAAAAAAAAAAAAAAAAAGAAAGCATAGGTTTGCATTCCTTGAACCCTGTTTATGTACTGACATCTATTTTTCCCGGACTATGGAGTTACACTTGATTTTTTCCCCACTTTCTTTTGAATCTTTGAGCTATTAAAAGAAAAAGAAAATCTATAAAAGAATCAAACATTAGGCAGGCTAATAATTCAAAGTGTCCAGGGTTATTGCAGGCATTTACTGAAGCTTCTTTGCTTCCATTCCACTTTCCTATCAAGACTATTTGAATGTGAATTCATTCTGTAAAATTAACACATTAAAAGTCTACATCAATCATATTGAATAGCTAGCAAAATGAAATATAATATTCATTTTGCATTACTTTATAAAGGAAAAATGTGTAGAGACCAAGGAATTATAGTTTTACATAAACAAAACACGAATATATTCAGCAGCAATGTGTTAGGTTAAGATGTTTTCCAACCCTGGGGTATTCTTTGCTTAGTATAAAATAATTATTGTAAAACAATGTGTAGATGTCACTAATATTCTCCCTGGGATTGTAAGACCTTTCTTGTGATCATCATGTCAAGGTTTCAATAAATACCTCTATGTGAATGTTTTCCTTTCTTTTATTTACTCTCATTCTGATATGTTAATTGCTTATGTAATATCCATCACTTAATATCCCATATATCTCAACTTCAACATTTTCCACTTGGGAATCACTATTTCCATACTCACCTATCCCTCCTTCAAATTTCCATTCCTCTATTACTTAGGTTCATAATAGTAGAATAGTTATTGCATCTTTGCACTCTATGATTCTTTAAAACCAATCAGTTTAATCTTGCAGATTCAGTCTCAAGAACATCCTTCTATCTCCTCTTCACTCTCATAATCACCAACTTACTTCAGGTCCTTCTCACCTTTCATATAGATAGTAACACTCAAAATTTTCCTATTCCAAGCCACTCTCCTAAAAGCTGCTATATTATATATGTGGTCATGGTTGTACTTAAAAGTCTTCAATAGTTCATTATTGCCTCTTTAAACCATATTCAAAATCTTTACCTTAGATTCAATAATGCATTTTCTACCAGCATTAACAGGTTTATAATATCATATAGTGGAAAGATTATTCTACTGTACTGTATTCATACACAGAGGACTTTGCTTGAATAATAGGTTTACTATTTACTACCCTTGTGATACCCTTATATGTATACTACAATGTCTTCTTCTAAAGTTAGTCACTTAAAAAGACTTGCTTATTGATTGATTGCCTTTACAAACCACGAGATACCTTTAAAAAAAGAATGCATTTATCAGAATGAGACTTTAATAGATAGATATTTAAGTATTAGATTTGAGGATCTAATAATACTCTATGCCTGTATGATGGGTTTTATTCCCTGCCTCAAGGTTACAATCAATTCTGTAGATTCTTATTGCTTCTTCTTTTTCTTTCTTTCTTTCTTTCTTTCTTTCTTTCTTTCTTTCTTTCTTTCTTTCTTTCTTTCTTTCTTTCTTTCTTTCTTTCTTTCTTTCTTTCTTTCTTTCTTTCTTTCTTTCTTTCTTTCTTTCTTTCTTTTTTTCTTTCTCTCTCTCTTTTTTTTTTTTTTGGAAGCAATATCAGACCTGCATTATTTGGAATCTGGTAGGTCTAAATTCATGGAACTGCAGACTTTGGGTTATTTTTTCAGCTAGAGAAGGAAGGGAAGATAAAAACTACCTGAAGTACAATGTGAGCTAAAAGGAATCCAATGAGAAAAAATGTAATAGTTCAAATTTCTGTCATTATATATTGGGAGTCCTCAGAATTTAAAAAATATTATAAACCACAGAAATAATAAATGCAATACCAAATGTCTTTTGATAATAGTGACTTAAGATGATATTGCATACAACTCTATTAATATAATTTATGTAAAGCAGCAGTCCCTTAAAAGTCTATAACCAACAATTAATTTCAGGTACTTAATCCAACACTAAAAGGAACTTACATCTATATGGCTCTTTGAAGCTTATAAATTATTTCTTTACCACAAGCTTGTGAGTTGGAGAGAATTATTTTCATTGTTATTTTGATGTTGCCTCTTTGCAAATTGAGGACAAAAATATGAATTAATTTGCCTAAGCTATAGTCAGTTAATCATAGAACTAGCACCAAACTGACTCCTCTTGTCACTTACTCTAATGTTCTTTCCATTATAACAGACTTGATAAAAACAAACAAGCAAAAAAAAAAAAAAAAAAAAAAAAAAAAAGACAGAAAAAAAAAAAAAAAAACAAACACTTCTGCTGAATTCTTTTTATTAAATTATTCCAAAGTGTTTCCATTTTGAATATGAAGATATACTAGTAACCAGCATCTTAAGGATTTTCAAAATTTTTATTTCCAAATTGTCAGGCAGGAATATTAGATTGTACTATCTTATTTGAAATGGGAAGAGGAGGAAATTAAAATGATGTATAAATCTGCCCTTTGAATATATTCCTTTTATTATTTTTTTTAACACTTTTAAAAAAGTAACTGACAGCTAAGTGATTTTGTTCTTCTATGATTATATGAATTTGTGGTTAAAACACTGAAAAAGATTTTCATTTTTACTATATGCATATACTTTCTTTTATGCTAATAAAAGTAGCTATCATTAATTAACATTTTAATCATCATAGGTATTTCTGGTAATTGCATGTTTTCAATACTGTCATATTCTCTTCGAAAAAAAGATTCTAATTCATAAATATTCAGTCACTTGAGTTCATTTCCATCATAAAAGCACCAATGCTTCTGTTATTTATAGGAAAAGTAATATAATTACAGCCACTGCTCCTAAAATCTAAATGCTGACAATTGCTATTATTAGTGCTCTGAGAAGAACAAATGTGGTGATGGTATGGATAGGGGAAAAGGACAAATTATGAGGATGGTAGAGTCGGATAACAAGGAGCTTTTTGGACCATGTGTGAAGGACATCAGTTGTATTACTGGGCTAATTCTATTAACTGCCCATGTGACTAATATATTCAGACTTTTTTTTTAAACCAAAATTAACTTATTTTGGCTTATCAGATCTGATAAATCATGCCATATGCCACAAATTTTTTAAATTCCCCAAATTATCCTTTAGGTGCCTTATATGAAATCTCTTAGAACTACCACAAGGGCACTGTCAGTATATTTCCACACAATCTTCCTTTAAGGTATAAATGTTTCTGAGAATCATTCATTCATTCTTTGAACAAGTATCAAATCCCTTAATGCCATTAGAATTTTTCAAAATTTTTTCCATTTGTTAGCACTGGTCACATCCCAAGTATTTTGAAGTTTTGGGGTTTCATGGTAACATATGAAAGATGGGATCTTTGAGTCTGAACCTGCTGTGGATACATGTACTAGAACAACAAATTGTGGACTGATAACTCTTCCCTTAATTACTTTCAATAAAACTTACTTCATGTCATAACTATAAGTAAATCATGGAGTCATGCCTTATACAACTAAAGTTAAATCCAAACATGGCTTTATCCACGAGGTTAACATGTCTGCTATATAAGGATTGATCTTGAAATGGTCCTGAAGTTATTTTATCTAGAAAAGAAAAAAGTTGAGACAAATTGTCACTTAATTGACTTTATTATTTGTCTCCAAGGAAGAGAGAAAGGAGAAAAGACAGAAATTATAAACAAAAGATTGAGGATTGATGATGAAAAAAAAATATCCCAAAATATGATACCTCAGTATGGAATGTATTCAGCTTTCCTTGACATCTTTAATCAAAGGCTAGATGATAAATCATGTAGTTTACTTAAATTAACATTAAATTCTGGATATTAATTTAGATGAAAAGATATAGATTTAAGAAAAAAAATATTCAATGACATCTCATCCAACATATTGATTTCACAGATGAAAATAAGAAAGGACAAAAAAATAATGTGACATGCCCACTATAATACAATAAATAGAAACAGGTTCAAATCTGAACCCCTTTCACCTGGGCTAAATTCAATACTTGTTGCTTTGCAACACATTGCTTATTTATAAATGGGCTGGACTGGATGGCCACTTTGATTCCTTCTAATTGAGATTCTGTTTCAATAACTATACTATACATATGACCATGTTTGCAGGTCAATATAGCAAAAAACATAGATTTTTTTTAAAAATAGTGTTGTTTTTCAATTTTGTGTTTCAGTAATAGAAAAAGAACAGTGTTTCCAAGACAAAGATATCACAGGAAAATAATTACATGACAATTCTTTTTAAATGGTAATTTGTAGATATGCATGAGAGAAGCACTAATGGCTAATGAGGGAAGAGGAATGAAGGTGAAGAGATATTTTAAAATTCTGTTGTATCTAATGTCTACATTCAGATATTCAAAGTATTACATTCAAATACAATGATCCAAAGACATACCTGAGTACTCCATAGTATTTGTGACATAATTTCAACACAAAAACTTTTTCTCAGGCTCCTCATACATATTAAAAGGTGTAATGAAGAGCATAAAATGAAAAATAATAGATATGTAAACATGGTTTCTAGCTAGAAAAATGAATGGATTAATTTTCTTAATCACTCTACTTAAATTTTGTAATGCTCCCAACAAATATCTGTATGAAGGTCTTAGGAATCTCTTAGAATGATGTGACCAATAGCAAAATGACTGATTAGTCGCTTTCTCCAAGCTTCACTAACTCTTATCTGTGTGTATTCATACATATAAATATACATACATGAACAGAATATATGTGTATATATATATATATATGTATATATATATATACATCCAGGCATATGTGTGTATATTATACACATATGTACATATGCATGGTTTTATACATACATACATATATTTATATATCTCTCTATATATATATCACAACATGTAGAACAATTTTAAGTGTGTTTGAGAGGGTGGGGTCTGGAAATGTGTTGTTTTCTAATTGGGGCTAAATTCTAAATTAGATTCCCTTCCACACATTCTTCCTAAATATCCTATCTATTATAGTTCTCATCTTACAAGAATAAGTAGAAAATATTTTAAAGGAAGAAATAAAGGATATTTAATTATCAAAGATATTACAAAGAACTCCCCTGAGTTTTCTCAAATTTCCCTTCAAATAACTTGAAATAATCCCTCAACACGATTTCTGGAGCAACAAAACTTATAGATAGACCATGTGAAACATGTCATATTATAATGAGAGTGGAGGACAATACATCACTGGTTGAGTCATTGTGGGCTGTGTCCAAGCAAAAAAGCAAAAGGCCTTGAGGCAATTGGTGATGACAGTGGTAGCTTCTGAACCTTTTAGACCACAGATGACAAAAAAAACCCAGCTACTTAAAAAAAAAAAAAAAAAAAAAAAATCAGGGTGAAAGGGGAGAGTGAGTGGGAAAAAGAGGGGGGGGGCTAAGATGGAGAGAAATATACAGTAATTGGCTGAATAAATTGTGGTATATGAATATTATGGAATATTATTGTTCTGTAAGAAATGACCAACAGGATGATTTCAGAAAGACCTGGAGAGACTTACATGAACTGATGCTGAGTGAAATGAGAAGGACCAGGAGATTGTTGTATTCTTCAACAATAATACTATATAATGATCAATTTTGATAGATGTGTCCATTTTCAACAATGAGATGAACCAAATCTGTTCCAATGAAGGAGTAATGAACTGAACCAGCTGTACCTAGCAAAAGAACTCTTAAAGATGACTATGAACAACTACATAGAATCCTCAATACTTCTATTTTTGTCCACCTGCATTTTGGATTTCCTTCATAGGCTAATTGTACACTATTTCAAAGTCCGATTCTTGTTGTACAGCAAAACAACTGTCTGGATATGTATACATATATTGTATTTAATTTATACTTTAACATATTTAACATGTATTGGTCAACCTTCCATCTGGGAGGGGGAAGAAGGGGAAAATTGGAACAATAGTTTTGGTAATTGTCAATATTGTAAAAATTATCCATGCATATATCTGGTAAATAAAAACTATTATTATTTTAAAAAGAAGAAGAATTTAATTCATGAAAGTCCAAAAAATTAAAAAAAAAGAAATATACAGTAATCACAACCAAGAAAAAAAAAATCAGAGCAAGTTTCTCTGATAGAGGTCCCTCATTTCTCAGACAGATATGAGCCATTCTCCACACTATAAAGGCTCAAAGAATATGTACAGGAAATTTTAGAAGTAATCAATGCTATCTGTAGATAATCTCTAAATCACTATTGATCAGAAAAATACAAATTAAAACAACTCTAGGTTCTCACCAATACCAACCAGATTGACTAGTATGTCAGAAAAAGGAAAATGTCAAATGTTAGAGGAATTGTGGAAAAATTGTACACAAATACATTGTTGATGGAGTTGTATAATGTATACTATGTGAAATTTTTGAACTATGACCAAGGCAAAGCACAATAAAGTCTGTATTTCAGAATATTAAGGGGGAAAAAGGGAAATAATCTATATGTTGAAATATTTATTGTATTTCTTTTAGTGGTGTCAAAGAATCAGAAATTATGGGGATATTCATTATTTGAGTAATGGATGAAAAATTTGGGGTATATAATTACATGGAACACTATTATGCTATAAGAAATGATGAGCAGTATGCACTTAGAAAAACCTGGAATGACTTACATAAATGGAAGCAAAGTTAAATTAATTTGGAGAACATTATACAGAGTGACAGCAATATTGAATGATGATCAACTGTGAATGACTTAGTTATTTGCAGCAATACAATGATCCAAATTTATTCTAAAAAACTTATGAAGAAAAATGCATCCAAAGAGAAAGAATTGGAGTCTGCAGATAGAGGTATAAACTTTTAAAAACATTCTTTATCTTTCTTTTTTGTTTCTTCTTTTTATAATATATTTATAGCCAATATTAAATTGCATGCCCTCTAAAAGTGGGGTAGGTGGGAAGGAAATAATTTGGAACTCAAATTTTTTAAAAATTGATTCTAAAAATTGCTTTTATAATCAATTATGGAAAAAAAATAAAATACCAAATGTTCAATTAAAAAGGAAACAACAAACATGATGAATATAGAGAAGTACAGAAAGCCACAAATGAGTGCAAGGATATACAATCAGAGAAAATAAAAGTGATAATGGAAATGGAAAAAAAAAAAAAAACACAGTAACAAAATTTCAACTTCACTTAATTTAAAATCACCAATTAGATAATAAATTCATACTAACATCTTCAACAATGAGTTTATCAAGTAAGAAAGGAATGAAAAATAGTAACTATATATGAAAGGTTATAATGATAAGATTTTAGATACCAACATATCCATTAAGATGTATCACAGTAGAGATTCCAGCTCAGGTCCTCTGATTCAAAACAGTAGTCATCTCCTGAGGGAGAGAGAGAGAGAGAGAGAGAGAGAGAGAGAGAGAGAGAGAGAGAGAGAGAGAGAGAGAGAGAGAGAGAGAGAGAGAGCCAGAGACAGAAATAGGAACATTAGATCCCTAACTCTTCTTTTTCTCTTTAAAAACAAGGTCTGGATATATATGCATCCTGTAATATTGTCCTACTCTAAGCAGTCATATCAGTATCTTATGTTGAAATCTGTCATATGAAGCATTTGTGAATGGGAAAGAGACTGTGTAGAGTATATCTGATAACTATATTTGAAGAATGGAGGAAAGGATAGCTAAAAAGTCAAGTGCCTCTTCTAAAGTGGTAATTCACATAGTAATTCTTTTTCATTTTAAAATTGATTCCACATCCCAGCTATATGACAGCAGTCATTTCTCAATTCTGCTAGCCTTCTTAACCTTATTGTTGCATTTGAAGGATACCAGGAAGTGCCTATCAGTTCCAAATTGATTAGTCAGTACTCTAGATATGATTCCAGTAGCACACAAAGCAGAAATTTTTGGTCATTAATATACATAAAAATTCACAATTTTATTGAGAATCTACTTTTAATTTATACTTTATAGGCTCCAAATTTAAAAGTTTATCTTGAATTTACATTTTAGGCATTTAAGTTAACTCACTAAACAGCTCTGCATTATTAAGCTATTATTTAAAATTCCCACAGCTACATTTGATTATGTAAGCTTCTTTAGAAAATAATTTATATCTACTAAAAAACTGAAAACCAATGAATTCATTCAGCTTACAAATTTAACATCAAAGGAATTGCTACAATTACATTTCAAGCCAATTAAACAAACTATTAATCACCTGCTTGAGGAAGCTGGTGGTACAGTGGATAGACAGAGAGTTGTGCCTGAAGTCAGAAAGATGTCAATCCAGCTTCAGACATTTACTGAACAGGCCATTTACCTATTTTTTTGCCTCAGTTTCACCAACTGTAAAATTAGAATAATACAATTTAACTCACAGAACTGTTGAAAGCATCAGATGAAATAACATTTGTAAAATGCATATTCTCTTCTCCCTCCCTTACTATGTGCCCAATATTGGAGCATCTTATAGTATATTTTTTTTCAGTTCAGGGTTGTTGAAATCCCCTACCCCTCTAAATGTTAAAACACAAGCTTATAGTGCAGCAGATATAGCATAGACTTGGATCTGACTATGAATTTCTAACTGAGACTCTGTGGGTAAGTGAAGTTCTATCTTTCTCAGTTTCTTCATCTATAAAATATTAATAATAATCAGGGCTATCTCCTGCAATTGTTCTAAGGATAAAATAAGTTTAACATATGTACAATGTTTTGCAAAATTTAGTTTATAAATTCTAATTTTTACTAGCCACTATTTTTTTTTCACAGACTCTTTCTAGAATGTATTACAGTATCTTGTCTTATTAAGGTATGCTGAACATGATTTCACCTTTTTTTTTTTAATCATCAGATAATCATAATGAATGTGAAGTAGTGTCATTCATTATAAATGAATATTTTTTTGTGGCTTTTGAGCAAACAAGGATGATTTTTTCTTTATCAAATGTCTACTGTATTTTCTTGATGATGTTTCTCATGTTTCATATCACTCAGACATCATTTTTTGATGCTGATGGTGCATCTTTGTCTAGTCTTCATCTTTCTTCCAAAATTATCTGACACTTTTTATGTTTCTAGATTTTGGACATATTTGGTGAAGGGAAGATGGGGAAACAGACTAAACTAGCCAACTACAGTTACAAAAAATGCAGTCATTTACATTAATTTCACATATAATATTGGCAGTCATTGACTGATTGTTACTTTAGTCTTCTCAGAAAATTGTAGAAGTAAAAATATTCTAGTCCAACTTATTCTTGAAGAGAAAGATATTCATCAAGCATATATCTATCTATTCTTTGAAGACTTTGAAAAATGGGTGATTCACTAAGGTGTTACACAGAGATGGCACGGTACAGAGAGTGCTGAACACAGAGTCAGCAGTAGCTCATTTCTAATTCAGTATTGCACATAAAAATGCTGTATGACCCTAAAAAGTCATTTAACCTCAGTCAATTTTGGCATTTTTGTCTTTGAAATGATGACAATAAAACCACTACCAACTAGGGTTGTTGTGAGTTTTAAAATATTTATGTATATGTAAGAATGTATATGATTATCTTCTGTTTGAAAACTTTGATGCATTTAAAAAATTTCAACATTATGTGCTACTAATATACTCATTATTGTTATTTTAATTAACACATATTAAAATACCATAACTTTTGTTAGGAAACCCAGTAATTAGGAAACTCTGCTTCATATTTAATAGAAATTTACCTTTATCCAATATACTCTATTACTTTTCTTTTGCAATTAAAGATTAACTAGGACAATCCCATTCCTCTTCTTTATGATAACAGTTAAAGTACTTGAAGAAAAAAAAAAGTACCTTATACATCTTCCTCATATGAATTACACATGTCTTTCAACCAATTCTTTTATGTTACAGTTGTATACAATACCACTGACTTGGAAGATCTCTACTGGGCATGTGTCAACATACCAATATCTTTAAAATATGGTACCCAGAATTTAACACAACAATTTAGATGAATTCTGAGAAGGTCATGATACAGAGGAACTTTATAATTCCTCTCATTAAAAAAAAAATGTGTTTGTGTTAATAAAAGCAATGATCACAGAATCTATTTTTTGTTGACTTCCCTCATATACTGCTTACTCATATTGATCCACATATCCTGACTCTTGTGTGGACATGTCTCTTATAAAGAAAAAATTGGTCATCAAACCCATTTGGTATTGGTTAAGAAACAAAGTAGTCCATTAGTGGAATAGATTAGATTCATGCGAAAAATAGCCAATGAATATAGTAGCCTAGTGTTTCACAAACCCAAAGACCCCAACTTTTGGAATAGAAACTCTCTTATTTGACATAAAAATGCTGGGAAAATTGGAAACTAGTAAGACAGAAACTAGGCATTGACCCGTATCTAATAATGTGGTGTGTAAGGTCAAAATGAGTTCATGATTTAGATATGAAGAGTGATATTATAAGCAAATTAGAAGATCAAAGTATAGTTTACCTCTTAGATCTGTGGAGAAGGAAGGATGTGTGGCCAAAGAAGAACTGGAGTACATTATTGAATACAAAAACAGAAAATGTTGGTTATATGATGTTTAAAAGATTTTGTACAAACAAAACTAATGCAGACAAGAGTAGAAGGGAAACAATAAATTAAGAAAAAAAACATTTCAACATTCAAAGATTCTGATAAAGGCCTCATTTCTAAAAAATATATAGAGAGAATTGACTCAAATTTATAAGAATTCAAAAACTATTCTCCAATTGATGAATGGTCAAAGGATATGAACAGATAATTTTCAGATATAGAACTTAAAACCATTTTTAATCATATGAAAAGGTGCTCTAAATCACTATTGATCAGAGAAATGCAAATTAAGAAAACTCAGAAGTACCACTACATATCTCTCAGATTGATTAAGAAGACAAGAAAAAGATAATGATGAATGTTGGAGGGGATGTGGGAAAACAAACACTAATACATTTTTGGTGGAGTTGTGAATAATCACAATTTGGAATTATGCCCAAAGGATTATCAAACTGGCATACCCTTTTATCCAGCAGTTTTGTACTCGGATTATATATATTAAAGTCAAGAAAGGGATCCATACGTGCAAAAATGCTTGTGTCAGCCTTTTTTGTAGTGGCAAGAGACTGGAAACTGAATTGATGTCCAGCAGTGGAAGAATGGCTGAATAAGTTATGGTATATCAATGTTATAGAACATTGTTGTTCTATAAGAAACAATCAGCAGGATGATTTTCAGAGATGCCTGGAGAAACTTACATAAACTGATGCTGAGTGAAGTGAGTAGAACTTCAATTGAGAAGTAAATATGTGAACTAAGTATATATGTGAATTAGAGAACCATGATCTCATCAATTCTACTGAATTAACACTTTGTTTCATGTATATGTAAACCCCTTAGGGTCAAGGGTGACATTTTTACTAATATTTGGATCTCCAGTGTTTAGAAGAGTACCTAGAATATAGTAAATACTTAATAAATGTTTCTTTTCTTCCAGTTGACTAACTCAATGACATATTAATCTATGTCATATTAATATCCAAATTATTATTAATATTTATATTATATTTATAAACATATTAATATTTATAGTATACTTTATGGAGAAAATATTTTATATGAACAGATTTCAACATGGTATAAATGTGGAACTACACAGGAGATGTAGCTTCAAGAATGATTTCATGTTAAAAATATATCAACTGAAAAAAAAAAAAAAAAAAAGTTGAGCTGAAAACAAAGATAACCAAAAATCTGATCAATTACACTATTAATAGCCAGGGAGTATAAGAGATTCTGGACAAACACCTCCTAAACACTGAGTAAACCTGTTGCATGATTTTACTAAAGGGTATTCACAAGAAATGTATAAGATAGACAAATATGAATGGATTGAACATATTGATGAAATCATATATTCATTAGCATATTTACATATTTTTTATCCCTGAAATCATTGGGTAGTTCAGATTAATCTATGTTATTCTCTAAAATTTACAATACAACATAATTGCTTTTCCTTCTGAAGGTTCATGATTATATCATACATTTTTACTTACCCTGAAGACACTTAAGAAATGGACAGTCACTGTACTGACAAATACGTAATACACAGTAACAGCATTTTGGCAGGAACCATAAGGACTGATTGTAAAGGAAGAATGCTTGAGGCCTGTTGGCTGATGTAAAAATCTAGATTGAAAAGCCTCTCTTCCATTTCCTGTGGGCTGCCAAGAATATGAGTCTACAAGACTGTGAAATGATTTAGCTTTTTTTTTTTTTTTCTTAGTGCAATGTTGTTTTTTATTCTTTTTTTTTTGTTGTTGTTGTTTTTTTAATCCATTGGGAAACTTATGGAACTGTCAAGTAAATGATTTGTGAATCAGGTCCAAGTGTTAATCCAGGCTTTAATATTTCTAATTAATTAACCTTGGCTATGGGCAGCTATAAACTGAAAAGCAAGGGATTATTGGATGACTTATCTGAGAATAAAGCAAATCCATTATTTGACCAAAATATCTTTTCATTGCCTGAAACTGACTAAAGCTATGGAGCATGTTTATATAAAACTCATCCTCTAAAGTCATTTAATTTATCTTAAGAATCCAAGAACCACTGAGAAGAATGTCCCAAACTTTCTGTATTCAAAGATTAATTCCATTGTCTATAAATCCATATTCATTGTGATGTTTTTAGAGTGAAGTGGAATGTTTATGCAAAATAGGCAACCTATTACTTTCACAATAGAGTGGGTATTTATTTGGTTGGACTACTTTTAACTATTTTCTCATCTTCTCTTCTTGAAAATGATTAAAGAACCAATAGGAATGCATTTTATATTTAAATTAGTAGAAAAAATTAAGAGTTTTCTTAAAGGCAAACTTGCAAATACATCCATATATCTAGGGCATTCATATTTATATTTGCAGAAAGCAAATTCAAATTTATGATATAAGTCTAAGCAGAAGACCATACAAAAGTTGAAACATTTTAGTAGCATTCTATAATGGAAGAATTTTATTGTTTGTTTTGTTCCCATCTCCCCTCAAGTTAAAGCAAATAGGACTTTTTTGCAACAAGTCTTAGAATTTCCCTTTAAGACCTGAAATACTTTCATTTTGTTTTGTGTTACCAAGATGAAAGAATAAAGTTAATTACTGAGTAATTTTCATCTTCTACTAGCTTAGACTATAGCCTTGACTAGAGACTAGCAGTCGTACAAGACCTAAAGGTATATGTGCAAAACATTCAGAGAAATTTGTAATTGAAAGTTGAGATGATTAGGCACATGCTACACTGGACCAGTACTGAAATGTGTATACAGAATCCCTAACCATCTTTTTGAACATGGTTATTAGGGGAGTATAATTGGTAGCCCTTTAATAGTAACATCTGGATTTTGATCTTGAATCTCTTAAGACAAAGATCACAAAAGATGAGGCATAATGAGGGAAGACAATGGGAATTATTTCTTGGAAAATTGGAGAGGACCTTATAGAAAAGTAATGAAATGATTATTCTTTTCTATAAAATGAGCTGCCTAGCCTTTATAGTCCATTCACAGAGTTGTTGGGAGAACCAAATCAAATATCATTTATAAAGTAGTTAGCATAATGTCTTCCACTTAGGAGGCACTTGTTATAGTTCTTTTTGTTATGTCCAACATATTATGACCTCATTTGGGGTTTTCTTGGCAAAAAGCTCAAGTGGTTTTCCAGTTCCTGCTATAGTTCATTTTACAAATAAGGAAATTGAGGTAAGTCTAGAATAAGCTAGTATGTGACTGAAGCCACATTTGAAATCAGGAAGAATCTTCCTGGCTTCAGGCATGGGCCTTTATCCACAGAACTACCACTCTGATCCTGAGTGAGTCCTTAGTAATGCCTGTTTCTTCATTTCCTCCTTTCTCCTTCTGAGAATAAGGATATATGGATAATTATAGTTTTCATCCTTTCCTGGTCAAATAATATAGGAAGAGTAACATGATTATGAACATTCTTGGGAAATCTCAAAGCCATTAAGATTTTTGAGTTCTGACTTAAAACACAAATTTTTCAGATTGCCACTTTTGCACATTTAAATCTAAAAGAAGGGCAGAGTGGTGCATACATAACTGAGAAACACTGGCTGGCAGCATAATAATGAACTTAACAGTTTTATATATATATATATGTATATATATATATATATATATATATATATATATATATATATATATATGGCAGCATAATAATGAACTTAACAGTTTTATATATATATATATATATATATATATATATATATATATATATATATATATATATATAAAAGAACCTGGATAGCTGTATCTGGTTCTTGATTCCTGTTCCCTTTTATTATAAATTAATATTAACATGGTATATTTATGGGACCATTTACATCAAATCTTTCATTCCTTAAAGGACTTTGCTTGAAGCTCTTTACCTGGTACACTATATTTATTACTTTGAGATTAAAGTATGTCCTACAAATCATTTAGAACCAAAGGAGATACATTTCCAATTGCTTTACAAAGTTCTGAGTGAAGCCTTTTAAATGTGATACATGAAAGAATGTCAACATTAGCACAAAGATAATATATACACTGTAGAGATGAATATACTGAGCCAGTTAGCGTTAACTTCCTGCAAAAAAAAAACTATTGTGGTTTAGAGAGTTCTCCAAAAATGTTTGGATGAGATTTATTGGCTGAACAACTATTCATGGATTACTAGGAGAAAAGAGATGCATGCATCTGGTGCATAATAAAATGTTAGTAATGGTATTCATGAATATGACCCAAATATGCCTTTGAATGACTTATTTATTAGAATAGGCCATTTTCCAAGTTTTTTGCTATTTGAGAGAAATGTTAAGCAATGAACAATTTGAAAATAAACCTGATAAACAATGAATTTTACAATATGTACCCCAGTGCCTTGGACAAGTTTTATTGTGCCAGATATTAAAAGCAATTTAATTATGTTTTTCATAACATAATGATCTTTATCCTTCCACTATAATTAATACACAACAGGACTATGCCTGAATTTAAGAAAACATTAGGGAATACTGTAGTTCAGATCAATCAAATAATGACAGTTGATTTTAAGTTGTTCTGTGGTGCTAATTTCTACTTTCTTTAAAATAGTTGGAGTTGAATGCTTTGTAAATGTGCATTTTCATGACATTAGAAATGTAAATTATATGATAAGAAACTGCTGGGCAAAAATACAAAGTTTTTGTATATGTATAAGAAACAACTAAGGTGTGTACTCTGCTTTATTAAAAAGGTTTCACAGAATCAGTAAATTAATTCATTGTCATTTGTAAATTATGTACATGTGTTAGAACCTTTTCTTTGTTATAAATGATGGAGCTCACCATAAAAATCAAGGACCTCAAATATTCTCATCTTTCCAGGTCCAAAGCAGGATGGTATCATCAATGTTTGAAGAACTGGTTCAATGTGATTCTTGAATCTATGTATATTTTTCAATCTGTCTGTTTTTTTTTTTTTTTTTTTTTTATTTCAATGCTGACAGAAATAATCATCTCAAGGTTTCACATTCATAAAGGTGTAAATTCAAGTGAGGCTTGCTTTTTATATGTCAAGAGTTGTACATACTTGAAATGTTCAATAGAATAATGTCTATCAGCAAAAAAGCATTGGTTTGGATATTAAAGTAGCCACCATTAATTACTCTCCTAGTACTAATGGTATAATTAATCTGAATCATTTATTCAGTTATTAAGAGGAAATGTAGAAATTATTATTAGAAACTATATTAGTGAGATACTGAACTTCCTAGAAGCTTGCACACTATAACTGTAAGAAGATATCTTTGTCACAATTTTAGTTTTAAGATATTTTGAAGAAACTTTTCTAGGTGATACAAATTAAGCCAAATGTGTATGTATGCAGGTGGGAGGAACCTGAGGGAAAGAATGTGGGGGGGGGGTATTATGTTTTCATAAAACTTTGGGAATTCTATTGACTTGTCCATTGTTTTTCAAACTGTGTGCCACAAAAGCCTGGAACATAGTTAATGATAAAACAGTTACATCTCCAAATCATAATGTTCGATGACAAGAGACTAGCTTTTTATATAAAGGGTTAAAGTTTTTCAAAACACTTTACTGATATTTCATTTAATACTTATAACAACCCTAAAAGGTAAGTACAATTATCTCATTTTATAAATGAAGAAACTGAGGCAAATATAAGTTGTGATTTTTTTTCTGGGTCACACAGCTTTCAAACTCTAGTATTTAAGAATAAAAGTCCAATACTGTTCACTATGCCACCTAACTCATTTTGATAGCATTATACTTGGAATTCTCTTTGAAGTTATTTGTGCCAAATCTGGAGCAAGTTTCAGTGATCCTCAAACTTTTAAAATACGGGGCCAGTTCACTGTCCCTCAGCCTGTGAGAGGGCCGGACTATAGTAAAAACAAAAGCCCGCACTGTCTCCACTCCTCAGCCCATTTGCCATAACCTGGCAGGCAGCATAAACATCCTCAGCAATCTGCATCTGGCCAGTGGGCTGTAGTTTGAGAACCCCTGATATTTCTAGGTATTTTAATCAGTCTCCTCATCAATATGTACAGCTTCCTCAACTCAGGAGTAAATACCATAGTGACCAAAAAGATGAGTTACAAATCATTTCTTTAAGTTACAGATTAATAGCACATGTCTTTTTCTTTTTTCTTCCAGTCTACAAGCATTTATTCCGGGCCTATTATGTTCAAGTTACTGAGCAAGAGTTGGGAATATAAAAGATGAAATACTCTATAATCTTGGTCCTAATGTTTTTTTTTGTTTTTGGTTTTTTTTTTTTTTTTTTGTGATCTAGTAGAAAACACATCATCAAAATGCTATGATTTCTTGTTAGAAAACTATTCTCTGATATTTTTTCCTTCTAACAATACTCTAAAATAGAAACACTGAAAATTATTTCTTAGTCAATTCCTTATTAAAGTGATGGAAATTCTATTTGATTTTTTCACAATTTATGAATAATAAGGCAATAATACATAAATAAAGACCAAAACTGTAAAATTATAGATTATGAGGATAATAAGATATATTATAATATACAATATAGCATATGGGGATATAAATAATTTTAAATGCCTACTTTTAATGTATAATTTTATATAGTATATTTTAATATAAAATAATTTAAGTGTATAATTTTAAGTACATAATTTTTCCAAACATCAAACACCATGGTACAGCAGATAAAGTTCTAGCCATGGAGTATAGATGATCTGTTTCTGACTATTCCTTGACATATACTGACAAGTATGATCTTGGACTAAGTTACTTCTCGGTGTTATAGCCAAGAAGTTTCAACCATGTGGCATGGCGTAAAGACAGATGCAACATGCCTGAATGTAACTAAGCCAAATAAAAATATAATTGAGAAATATTTAACAAAATAAAAAAACACAATAAAAGAGAAATAATGTTAATATGAGGTTTTCTGTTCTTCAGGGTTCCTTAAATATAGTTTACTGATTTCTATTTTTTTTTAATTGAAGCTTTTTATTTTCAAAACATATGGAAGGATAATTTTTCAGTATTTACCTTACAAAACCTTGTGTTCCTTTTTTCCCCTGTTCCCCTCCTACCCCCTTTCCTAGATGGCACATAATTCAATATATGTTAAAATACATGCAAATTCAATATAGGCATACATGTTTATACAATTATCTTGCTACATAAGAAAAATCAGATTAAAAAGGAAGAAAAATGAGTAAGAAAACAAAATTCAAGCAAATAATAACAAATGAAGTGAAAATGTTATGTTGTGATCCACACTCAGTTCCCACAGTGCAGATGATACTCATCATCACAAGATCAGTGGAACTGGCTTGAATCATCTCATTGTTGAGAATAACCATGTCCATCAGAATTGATCATCATATAATTTTGCTGTCTAATTTTAATTTGCTGTCACAGCTCTAGGTTAATCATAGCATAATGAACACATGACATCAAAAGTAGAAGCTAGATTGTTTTATGGTTATTATTGTTATTGTTTTCCTTATTCTAATGATCTTTCTCTATTCATTATTCTTGGTCTGCTAACTGAGGTTCTGAAATCTCAGGTCAGGGGAAATATCAAATAGGAATTCTCACAACCATGTTGACTAGGAGAGGGGGATGCGCCAAATATTTAGAGTGCTCCTCAATATAGCAAAGCAATTTTTTTTTGCTCCTCTCTATTTTCAATCTCACTTCCACCTGAATTGTGCCATTTTTTCTCTACTCCTCCATTCTATTGCTCTTTCCATTCTTAGGCAAAATATCCCATTTCCATTCCTCAGAGAAAATAAACTTTATTTGACAGGAGTCCCCTCCTCTCTCATATTCTTTATTGTGAAGACCGAGTTAGTACTCTGGATACCTTAGAATCATCCAGAGTCAGGATAAGATAAAGTCCTTGATCTTTATTCTTTGTCTTTTGGGGTAGCAGTCAGGGGAAATGGACACAGGAATCTCCACACCTTCTTTCTCTCTCCCTGACTCCAAAAAATTACTCACGCTTCTCTTACTCCACCCTCTAATGCCTCTTACAATTCTCTGTATACACCCACAGATTGAGCCAGCACAGGATAGTGGGCCAGGCCATTCTCCAAGCATATGCTAATAGAGTATTGTCCAATTGGTAATTAGCCTTAATTGCTCGGTTACCCAATTGCATCTGCTCAGTTTCAGCCCTTTACATCTCCTGCTTTCTTTTGTTTTAGAATACAGGTGGTCATGCCATCCCTGACTTCTGAAGGAGGTGAGAACCCCAAAAAGGAGGTGATCATGCCCTCCCTGACATCTCAGGAAGGGATATGAAAAGCACCAAAGAGAAGTGGGGATTGCTACTGGGTTTCTGGGCTAAAGGGTCTTACTAGAAACAGGTATGCACAAACCCATCATCATGGGAGGTATTACAAAGCACATAGTAATAATGCATAGGCTATTAGTGATGACTCTCCCCACAACCAATGCAGGCTCAATGTGATGTAACAAACATGAAGTGTACATGCAAGTAGTGGTATATCAAACAATATAAATGAACATGGTATTGTAAAAGATTTCCAGAAGTCCGAGAAGGAGGGTATGTAAACAACAGTCACACATACACTTTCTCCAGCAGCCAAAAGATAGTCCAAAACCAATCTATTTTCCATTGCTTCATGTGTCAGGGAATCCAATGATTCCCACAAGTTTTCAAAGTCCTACAACAATCTTTGTATAAATTAGGAAATCAATGATTTTTGCAGATTTTGGAGTTCTGCAACAATCTTATCGTTTCTCAGAAATCCAATGATTCCTGAGGGTTTTCAAGTCCCACAACAGTCTTATGTCTCTGAGAATCCAATGATTGCTGAGGGTTTTGAAGTCCAACAATTTTTGATGTCCATGAGTCAAATGCCATAACTTCTAGGCTCTTTCAGTGGTGGGTGCAATCAGTGACAGAACTACCTAATGTTTCTTGGGTGTTCTCCTTCATTTCAAGGGTCTGCTCTATCTCTCTCCAATGGATAAGGCAAATGTGGTTCGTTGGCACCCATCTGATTCCTTCTCTATCTACAGAGATACAAGCAAACCCTCTCCCCCAAGCAGTTAACCTATCTGGTCCTTTCCATTTACTACTTTTTGTGTCTTTCCACATCACCTGGCAATTATCTAAAGATAGTGGAGCTGCTCACACTGGACATTGCCCTTCAGGTAGGTTATAAAACCTGCCCACCGGAGCCAGTGATTTTTTTGTCAAAAATCAAGAAGTTAATATTATAAAGGGCTAGATTTAGAAGTTCTCTAGGGTTACCTGTGACTCTCCCTTTCTTTTATTTTTATTATTTTATTATTTTTTATTATTTTTATTTATTTTTTTTATTTTTATTTTATTTTCTTCATGTCTATGTTTCTCCTCTCTACTATTGCCTGTCCTTGAGGATTAAAGGGTATGTCAGTAGTGTGTGTAAAATCTTATACTGTGCACAAAAGTGTGCAAAATGTTTAGAAGTATATACAAGTCCATTATCTGTTTTTATTGCATTATCTGTATTGATTGCAAATTCTTGTATATGGAATTCAGTCACCACTCAGGTTGTCTCTTTTGTTGCTGGTATTGCAAAAGTGAACCCTGAAAAGGTGTCTACTACAACATGGATAAAAGACAGATGACCAAAAAATTTATAATGGGTCATATGCATTTGCCAAATTTTATTAGGTCTCAAACCACAAGGGCTCTTTCCTGGAGGGAGTGTAGGAGCATGGGAAGGAAGGCAAGCTTGACAGGCTTTTACAATGCTCCTAGCTTCCTCTCTTGTTATTCCAAATTGTAAATGTAAAGCTTGAGCAGCCTGATGATATTTAGAATGAGATTCTTGGGCTTCTTGAAATAAAGGAATATTGGCCAACATAGATAGAAAGCTATCTGCCTTTGAATTAGCATCAGAAATAGGACCTGGAAGTTCATAATGATAGTGAACATGAAAGATATAAATCTTACCTCAATTCTTTCTCTCTTGCTCTTGAGGTTCCTTAAAGAGCTAATTTATATATATATATATATATATATATATATATATTTAAATCTCCTGGATGATAAATAAGACCTAGCATGATTGCATACAATTCATTCTGCTGAGTGGACTGAAAAGGAGTTCTGACTACTCTATAGTTAAGTCACGAGAGTATATAGCACAAATATTATGTTCTGTAAAGAGGAACTTTGTAAACCTTTTCTTTTCTTTTTTTTTTTTTTTTTTTTTTTACTTAATAATTTTTTATTATATATATATATATATATATATATATATATATATATATTTATTTATTTATTTATTTATAATATTATCCCTTGTATTCATTTTTCCAAATTATCCTCCCCTCCCTCTATTCCCTCCCCCCGATGACAGGCAATCCCATACATTTTACATGTGTTACAATATAGTCTAGATACAATACATGTGTGTGAATATCATTTTCTTGTTGCACAATAAACATTAGATTCCGAAGGTACATGCAACCTGGGCAGACAGATATTAGTGCTAACAATTTACATTCACTTCCCAGTGTTTCTTCTCTGGGTGTAGCTACCTCTGTCCATCATTGATCAACTGGAAGTGAGTTGGTTTTTCTTTATGTTGAAGATTTCTACTTCCATCAGAATACATCCTCATACAGCATTGTTGGTGAAGTGTACAGCGATCTTCTGGTTCTGCTCGTTTCACTTAGCATCAGTTGGTTTAAGTCTCTCCAGGCCTCTCTGTATTCCTCCTGCTGGTCATTTCTTACAGAGCAATAATATTCCATAACCTTCATATACCATAATTTACCCAACCATTCTCCAACTGATGGACATCCATTCATCTTCCAGTTTCTAGCTATACAAAAAGAGCTGCCACAAACATTTTGGCACATATATGTCTCTTTCCGCTCTTTAGTATTTCTTTGGGATATAAGCCCAGTAGTAGCACTGCTGGGTCAAAGGGTATGCACAATTTGATAACTTTTTGGGCATAATTCCAGATTGCTCTCCAGAATGGCTGGATTCTTTCACAACTCCACCAGCAATGTATTAGTGTCCCAGTTTTCCCACATCCCCTCCAACATTCATCATTATTTGTTCCTGTCATCTTAGCCAATCTGACAGGTGTGTAGTGGTATCTCAGAGTTGTCTTAATTTGCATTTCTCTGATCAATAGTGATTTTGAACACTTTTTTATGTGAGTGGATAAACCTTTTCTTCAAAATCCATCACCAATTATGTAATAGTCTGGTTATCTTTAATGAAGACCCTTGTGTAAAATTTGGAGCCATGCAGAAATTAGATATGGATCCACACTTAACACCATATACCAAGATAAGATCAAAATGGGTCCATGATTTAGGCATAAAGAATGAGATCATAAATAGATTAGACGAACAGAGAATAATCTACCTCTGTAGACCTGTGGAGGAGGAAGGAATTTATGACCAGAGGAGAACTAGAGATCATTATTGATCACAAAACTGAAAATTTTGATTACATCAAACTAAAAAGTTTCTGTACAAACAATACTAATGCAAACAAGATTAGAAGGGAAATAACAAACTGGGAAAATATTTTTACAGTTAAAGGTTCTGATAAAGGTCTCATTTCCAAAATGTATAGAGAACTGACCCTAATTTATAAGAAATCAAACCATTCTCCAATTGATGAATGGTCAAAGGATATGAACAGACAATTCTCAGATGATGAAATTGAAATTATATCCACTCATATGAAAGTGTTCCAAATCACTACTGATCAGAGAAATGCAAATTAAGACAACTCTGAGATACCACTACACACCTGTCAGATTGGCTAAGATGACAGGAACAAATAATGATGAGTGTTGGAGGGGATGTGGGAAAACTGGGACACTAATACATCGTTGGTGGAGTTGTGAAAGAATCCAACCATTCTGGAGAGCAATTTGGAACTATGCCCAAAAAGTTATTATTGCTCTGTAAGAAATGACCAGCAGGAGGAATACAGAGAGGCTTGGAGAGACTTATATCAAGTGGTGCTGAGTGAAATGAATAGAACCAGAAGATTGCTGTACCTTCAATGTTGTATGAAGATGTATTCTGATAGAAGTGGATATCTTCAACATGAAGAAGATCCATCTCACTTCCAGTTGATCATTGATGGACAGAAACAACTGCACCCAGAGAAGGAACACTGGGAAGTGAATGTAAATTGTTAGCACTACTGTCTATCTACCCAGTTTACTTATACCTTTGGAATCTGATATTTAATGCGCAACAAGAAAATGGGATTTACACACATATATTGTATCTAGGATATATTGTAACACATGTAAAATGTATGGGATTGCCTATCATCAAGGGGAAGGAGTAGAGGGAGGGAGGGGACAATTTGGAAAAATGAATATAAGGGATAATGTTAAAAAAAATTACTCATGCATATATACTGTCAAAAAAATTTATAAATAAAATAAAATAAAATAAATTTGGAGCCATGGCTAATAAAATTTGCCACTTTGGGATGGTTTCACAGCACACATTAATGTGTGCATTAATATAAAAGTTGCATATCCTGTCAGGTCTTATCCCAACCAATTGTACTACTCGTTTAATGGCCTTTTATAAAATTCTAGCCACAAGCACTGGGTAAGAAGTAAGGCTTTGTTTTGATTGTGCTGGAAGATTCACCCACTCTATCACACTATCTCTTTGATGGACTGCTGTGGGTGCCTCATGTGTAGCAAAAACTGATATTTCCAAGGTTTTTTGAGTGACTCTTTCAACCACAATGGATAAAGTCAGTTCAACTTTTCTCAAAGCCTCTTGAGCTTCTTTTGTAAGTTGACATGGTGAGTTTAAAGCACTGTCTCCTCTTAAAATGGCATATAATGGTTGCAATTAATTAGTAGTCAAGCATAACACTGGATGCATCCATTGGATATCTCCTATCAATTTCTGGAAGTCATTTAAGGTGTTTAGCTTCCCTGTTCTTAAGGAAAGTTTTTGTACTGTAAGTACCTTAGGGTATACTTCATACTCTAAATATTGAAAAGGAACATGTCTTTGAATTTTTTCTGGAGCTATGTGCAATTTGTAGTTCCTTACTGTCTCTGTGGTCTTTTGTACACATGCTTCCAACATTTGTTCCTCAGGTGCACATCCCAATATACCATCCACTTAATGTAATAACATTGCTTTTGGAAATGCTTTTCTTACTGGAATAAGAGCAGCAGCAACATACATTTGACACCTAGTAGGGCTGTTTTTCATTCCTTGTGGCAAAATTGTCCATTCATATTTTTTATAGGGCTCAGCTAAGTTAACACTGGGGTCTTAAAAGGCAAATGTTTTCATATCTTCCTTATCTAGAGGGATAGAATAGCAACAGTCCTTAATGTCTATAACCCAAAGAGGCCGTTCTCCAGGCAATTGAATAGGAGATGGAAGTCCAACCTGAAGAGTTCCCATAGTTTCCATCAGTTCATTTACTTTTCTTAAATTAGTCTACATGAAGACTGAGTTAGCACCCTGGATATCTTAGAATCATCCAGAGTAGGATAAGATAAAGTCCTTGATCTTTATTCTTGGCCCTTAGTGGTAGCAGTCAGGGGAATGCACACAGAAATCTCCACATCTTCTTTCTCTCTCCCTACTGCCAAAAAGTCACTCTCACTTCTCTTACTCCACCCTCCAATGTCTCTTACAACTCTCTGTATACACCCTCAGATAGAGCCAGCACAGGATAGTGGGCTGGGCCATTCTCCAAATATATGCTAATAGAGTATTGTCCAATTGGTAATTAGCCTTAAGTGCTCAGTTATCCAAATGTATCTGCTCAGTTTCAGCCCTTTACACTTTATCTCAAAAAAAACATGATTTGACAACTCAATCTCTACCTTATTTAATCTCTGATGAAAAAAAATTACTCTTCTCAGCAAGATTATATGTTAATCCTATTATCTTTATCTCTTCTATTACAGCTACAAAAAATTCTGCCTCTGCTCTCTCTGTCTCTATCTTTGTTTCTCTGCTTCTCTCTTTTTATCATTACTTTCACTTTATTTCACTTATCTAGGAAGAAAAAAAATCCTTTTATAAATGCTGTTTTCACTTCTTCCCTTTCACTCACCATCCACCCTCTTATAATCTAGTTTACAAATTCATCATTTAATTTAACTGCTTCTTCCAAAGTTACCAATGACCCTTAATTTGGCAGATCTGAAGGTCTTTTCTCAATCCTCATCCATCCTGTTTGTAACATTGATATAACTGATATGACTCCTCTTGACTTTGACTTTGCTCTTTTCTCACATACCCTTTCCTCTCTTTTTCTATTCATCTAATTGCTGCTTTGTAGTCACCTTTTCTAGAACACTGTGTACATTTTATCATTTACACATGGGTGTACTACAAAGCTTTGACTTAGTTCTCTTCTTATTCTATGCACTCCTATACTTGTATGATAATCTCATTTATAAGGTTTAATTTTCAAGGAGTTAATTAATCAAATTATAAGAGGTAGGGTTGATAACTCTCACTTACACCCAGACATCTTCCTTAACTTCATATTGATCAGATATTGAGCATTCTTAATTAGATATGCCATTTTCTACTCCACCCTCAAAAAAAAAAAGCCAAAATAGAATCCATTATTCTTTTGTCCAGAACCTGCAATTCTTCTTGTCATACTACCAGTCACACAGATTTACAGGTTTAATCATCCTCAAATCATTATTATACTTTATCCCCACACCTAAGAAGCTGTTATAAAACCAGATCAATTCTATCTCCCAGCTTCTGTCATGTGTATCTTCATTTATACAACTACTGATTTAGTTCTCACAATCTCTCACCTAAGTTATTGTAACTATTCCCTAATTGATATCTCTGTCTCTCTTTTCTTTCATTTATCTTTCATAGAGATGTTGAAATGATTTTCTTGAATTACACTTCTGAGCACTTTATTACTCTGCTCAATAAACTACAATAAACTACTACTATTACTGTTAGGATAAAATACAAACTTCTGTTTGGCATTTTGTGTCCTTTTATATCGTGGATTCAACATACATGTCAACCCTGATTATATGTCACATCCCTATACACATGTAATGGTCAATTATATTGATCTCAATATTCCTTACAAATGATACTTCATATCAATTCTCATATATAGTCGGCCTGTCTTTTATGCCTAAAGATGCTTTTTCCTCACCTCTCCATCTTTGAATCATCAGTTTTCTTTAAAAATCTATTTAAGTACCTTATTCTACATGAAGATTCCTTTCATATTTTAACTTGCTGCTATTGCCTTCATGTGCAAATGCCAGAAAAATTATCTTGTGCTGGTGTTCATGAATTTGACATGTTCTTATATAAACATATAAATGTGTGTATATAAGGATGTACATGTGGAAATATGTATGTGTGTATCAGGCCTACACATATACACAAATATAGCCTTTTAAAGGATTGGGATATTTCATTTTTTTCTATGCATTGCATGTACCAGTCATAATACCACACTTAGTAGTGCACTTAGTTGCTTAATAAATTAAGCATTTAGGTGCTTAATAAATGTTTATTGAAAAAAATGCTTATTGATCACCAAGTTATTATTATACAGGACATGTGATTGCATTGAAGCAATGAAACTCCTTCTACCAATGAAGTTCATCAATTCTTTTTTAGAGTATTAACTGAGGTTTAACAATTAAGTATTTTGCCTAAATTCACACATGATAAATGTCAAAAGTGGAAGGTGAACCCCAAATCAACTCTTTCTCTATGATATGATACTTTCCTTATCTAAACAACAAGAAAATGAATTAATAGGGACACATAAATTTTTACATAATTATATCACTTGCTTTAATACTCAGCAAAGCTGTCTGATCATTGTGCTCACATTATCTGATCACAATCTATGTGTGCTTAAAATTGTTTAAAAGCACAAATTATCTAACATCTTAAAGTACCAGTTAACTCTTTAAAGATTATTAGTTTCAGGGGGGGGTTAAGTAATAATAATTATCATCACCATCAGTCTACATTGGCAGAAGAAGCTTCCCCTAAAAGTAGAAATCTGCATTGAGAAAATAACAGGTGCTGGTGAGTCCACTACCCATTTCCCTACCACAAAAATTAAAAAAAATATATTCTTTGTGACAGATATAAAGTAACTTAGAGGATACTCTCCATGCTTAGAGTTTTTTTTTTTTTTTAATTAAAAAAATACAGCACACTAACGAAATAAATGATGAACTTCTTAAATATGTTCCAACAAAATTCAGAACTGTAACATATTTATTTAACTCTAGAAACAACTGAATAAAATTTTCCTGCTTAGGAAAACCAAACAGTAAAAGTCAGAAGAAGACAATAATGGGAGGAGAAGAGATACAATAGCATGTTGTTATTGAAAGAACATTAGACCTAAGAAGAAAAGATCCTGGCTCTGTGTGCATGTCATTTTTTCTCTCTAGGTCACTGTTTTAAAATATATGAAACGAGAAAGATATACTATTAGATGAAATACTAAGTTTAACTTTCTATGATAATTTGGAAATTGACATTAAATGATATGCAGTATAATCTGGTAGACAAAGCAAGGGATTCTGTGTCCACATCTATATTTATTATCTATATACTATAAGGCTTTACAATAGCAGCTTAGTTTCTTTTAATTCCATTTCTACATGTGTAAGATAGAGAAATTTTACACATGTAGAAATGGAATTAAAAGATGAAGGATGTCATGATAATGTATGTAAAATGCCTTGTAAATCATAGGTTCATATAGATACCTGCTTTAATGATATTATGTAGTTTTTCTTAGTTTACTACAAAAAGTCTCTTTTCAAAGCAATAAAAACAAACAAAAAAGGGAAAAAGAATCATTTATATTTTAAATTTTCATCAAACATTTTAAAGACCATATCTCTATAAATGTGGAGAATATTTCATGTAATCTGAATTATATTTTTCTTATTAATACATGTTTTTATAAGAATTTCTCTCTATAAATACATAGGTAGATAGATAGATAGATAGATAGATAGATAGATAGTCGGGCAAGGGCTTTCCAATCAGAAACATTTGTCTTGGAAAAAGGCAATAGTATTGAAATATTTCACATAACATTGCACCATAGGACTAAAATACATATTTGTTTATGGACAATTGTTATTACAAGAGAGTATAGGATGATAGGCAAAATATTATAGATAATATTTATAAGTATATCTAGATAAAAATCATCCTGATGCAGAACCATCTTAATTAGCCATTGGGGCAATACAGAATAATTGAAAGAGTTCAGAATTTGTTGTCAGGAGAAACATGCTTAAAACATGATTGATAATTTCTCTATGGTCACAGACAAGTCTTTACCTCATCAGAGCCTTTTCTTATGTTAAAAATAGACAAGTAAACATTAATGGAGTATAGTATAAATTATGTGAAATAGTGGATAAGAAGTTAGCCTCAGAGTTAAGATGACCTATGTTCAATTTTGAGTACTGATTTTTGACCCTGGGACAAGTTATTTAATATCTTAAATTACCAAGCAACTCTTTAAAGGCTATTAGTTTCAAGGGAGAAAAAGTCATCATCGTCATCATCATCATCATCATCATCATCATCATCATCATCATCATCAGTCATCAGTATACACTGGCAGAAGTTTTCCCAAAAGAAGATCACAACACTATGAAAATCATAGGTTTTGGTGATCCTACTAGTCATTCTTCCTAACCCAAAAGCAGAAGTTCTATTCATTGTGATAAGGGCTAAATGTATACATATAAAAAAATGAATTCATAACAATTTGAAGACAACAATTATAAATTCTAGATCTCTTTTAAAATATTTCCCCAGAACTTGTTAGCATATAACATACTTTGCTAAAACAAAGCTTTCAATCATCTATAAATTAAAATTGATTTCTATGAAACATCAGAAATATGCCCTGCCTTGAGATCTGTACTAGTACAACACATAAGATTAAAAAAAAAAGAGTTTATCAGTGCATCAAATGTGACCATAATAAGTATAGCAACATGTCAACATCAGAAAAAAATTCAGAAAAAAAAAAAAAAAAAGAAATTGACTACAGTGAAGGGTTTCCCTTATGAATATGTCAAGTGGGCATGACTGCTGATTCTTTTGCATTTTCCAAAAACATAAATATCTTTGGATCTTTTATAGACATACACAGGACTTTGTTTCATCTTTAGCTTATATATAATGTTCATGTCCTAAGATTCCACAGGTAAAATAAATGTGATTTATTATCTAAAAATATGGAGATACTTTTTTTTAAAAAAAAACTACCAACCAAATTCTATAATTTCTAGAGTTTGCCTTTCCAGTTTTGGAGTTCATAATATCACAGATTTAGAGCCAAAGAAAACTTTATCATAGTCTAGTTAAACTCTCTCATTTTATACATGAGAAAATTTAATTGTAGAGAGGGATTAAAAATTATAGATATAAAACTTAGAGCTAAAGCGACAACCAAAATCATTCACATAGGTCATGGCAGATTCAAAATTTGAACACAGGACTTCGACTATAAATGTAGTAACATTTTCACTGAACTATTCTGCTGTCCAGGAAATGTATATTCAAATTAGCATACATTTATTTTTATATTTTTGGATGGGAGGGTTTATAGGGTACATTTTTCTTGCTGTCACAATTTTTAAAATTTTTAATAATACTTTTTATTTTCAAAATACATGCAAAGATATTTTCAACATTCATCCTTGCAAAATATTGTATTCCACATTTTCTCTCCCTTTCCCTTCCCTTCCTCTAGACAGCACGTAGTTCAATATAGGTTAAATAGGTTTAGCAAATAGTTATTAAGCACCTATAATTTACAAAGAAAGATAACATTCTGTAGTGAAGAGTGGGGTTACCTTTGTTATAGAAAGAATTGAATTTTAAGTCTTCCTTCTAACACTTATAAGTTAAGTGAACACATGGGCAAATCATTTATTATTTTAATGGTTCAAGTATAAATTAAAAAGAAGTATTGATTTTCAATGATGAGATGATAATTATTACCCACGTATGAAATCAAAAATTTGGGGCAAAACTAGCAAATTATTATAGTAATTCCAAAAGTGTAAAGTGTTAATGTCATTTTATGTCACCACAGGGTTTGTATTTGATATTACTTAAAATGCAAATATTTTAAACATGGATGAGGACACTATAGAGATAACTTTTATAGACAATTCAAAATGCATAGCTTACTTATTTTCATACCCTAAGATTGAACTAAAATTAGTCTATCTTTTGTAGTTATGATATCATTGAGTAAAATATATTGTAGATATGGGAAACTGAGCTATGAATTCCAATTTTCATTCTCAGATTGGGCTTCAAAAAAGACAGAAGCAAAGAGCTGACTATAAATATGATCTTAAATCAACTTTATAATCAATAATGGGTAAAAAGGATAATAGTTAATCAAAAGCACATTTGGTTGACCATGAGGGGAAATCTGTTTCTACAGTGGTTCAAGATGTATCTGTTTTAAATATCTGTACCTACCATCTATATTCTTGTGCATTTCTATATATTCACTAAGCATTACTAAGTATTCACTATGTTCCAGGAACTGTCAGATACTGGCATACCAAGACAAAGATGAAATATACTAGCCCTCAATGACCTTATGTTTATTTTGGGGAAAATGTATGGACCAATGGCAGCATTAAAATTGTCACTTAGGAAGAATAAAATATATGACAATGTTTTTCCTTGTATTTTTTACAAATCTTCATGCCTAGTAAGTGAATGCTATCTTCTTATAAACATTTAAAACTTGGTATGGGAAACAAATCCCCTTGATTCAAAGTCACTTCACTAAAGTGTATAGGATTTAAAGACACTGCTACTTCACTATCTATTTTGGAAAAAATATGTGTTTTTATGGAGAGAAGTCTAGGTCCCCCATCTCTAGACTATCTATCTATTGCCAGAGTACTCTGATCTCTGTCAAGGAGGAAAGAGTAATGAATATTATACTATAGGAAAAAAACAAAACAAAAAACAAACAAAAAACAAACAAAAAAACAAACAAACAAAAAAAAAAACATGATTTTAATCTGCTAGGTGTAGTACAATGTATTCTTATGGTATTTCATCAGGTCCTTAGAAAAGTGGCAAATTAAATTAAAGGGTATTACCCACATGAATTTAAATGAGGTGAAATTTTAATATGCATTTTCAATCTTTAGAACATGTCAGGTCAATAATGTAGATATAGGGAAATGTACTTGTATAGGAATTTTAGAAATTCAATTTACAGTTCCTGAGCTATTTTTAATATAGACTACAGATTAATGTTAAATAGTAGCATGTAATGAGCTGTCGTCTCTAGAAGCTGCTGGATCGCTCTCTGGGAAGAGATCTGCTGTGTCTTCTACTCAAATATCTCCGACAGATTCTTCTTCCTGTAGTGAACCGTTGTCTCCAGGCAGTTGCTGTTAACTCTTGTCCAAAGAAGTGACTTCCCTTCCTGCAGAGAGCCCCGTCAAGCCTGATGCAATTCAGAGTCTTTCTTCTTGAATCCTGGCTCTGAATCTCCGCCAGCTCTTATCCTTCTCCAGGCCGATATGCCCTCTGCGCCCAGTGCTGTCTCTTTTTATCCTCCCAGAGAATGGGCGTGGGATAATGCAAGGGCTTCTGGGAAGAACCACCCCAGCCAATGAGCTTGCCCCCTCTATCAAGTCAACCTGAGTTCTCACCTTGTGATTGTCCAGAAAACCTGAATTCTCACCTTGTCACCATCCAGACAACCTCAGTTCTCACCTAGTAATCCCAACATCTCCCCCTTTCTTTTGATTTAGAACATAGGACAGTCATGACCTTGAAACATAAATCCATCAATATGGGAAGTATTACAGATAATTACATAAATTACATAAGCACATAGTAACATAGTAACATAACACATGCTAGAAGTATATAACATAATCATAATCATAAATTGAAAATTTATAAATGTCCATAAGTCCATTGTCCATTATTCTCATCTTGTGTGAGGAAGTCCAATGATTCCTGCTGGTTTTTAAGTTCTTTAACAGTCTTCTTATTATCCATGCTCTTTCAGTGTCAGATGTTTCTTAGATCTTCTCCTTTATTTTGAGGTCTTTCTCTTTTTCTGTCTCTCTCTGATGGATAAGGCGAATATGACTCATTGGCACCCATCTGATTCCTTCTCCTGCTGAAGAAATACAAGCAAACCCTCTCTCCCAGGCATTTAACCTATCTAATTACCTTCTATTTACCACTTTCTAAATCTCTTCTCATCATCTGGCAATTACATTGGAATTGTTTGCACTGGACACAGCCCTTTTGGTTTAAAAGGCCTGTATTCTCCCCAAGTGTAATCCATTTTTGCAATCTGATTGCCTTTTGGTTGACTGATTGGGTAATCCCTTTCTGCCATGTGATTGCTTTTCTTCTGGTTGATTAAATCAGAGTCCTGGCCTTCTAAAGGCTCTTTGGGTGTAACATCAGCTGCCATCATGCCCCAAGTCTTTTTTGCCTGGGGCCCTGGACCTGGGCCCCTCATCCCATTTCCCTGAATTATTCTACACTCTGATGCCCAATGGAGTCCTCTGTTGCATTTTGGACATGGAGTTTTAGGTCTTCTTTCACCCTGTCTTCTCACTGTATCTCCATACCTACACTGAGCTCTTAGATGCCCAATTTTTCCACATTGAAAACATCGCCGAGTTTCTCTAGAAGGCCCTTGCCATGAGGGACCCTGTCTTTCCACATTCATCATTGTCCGGGTGTAAAAAGCATTTGTTCCCACTGTAGCACAGCGTCTTATGATCTCCTCTAAAGGAGCATCTTTGTCTAATCCCCATATAATTCTTTTGCAAATCTCATTGGCATTTTCCTTAGCCAGATGTCTGGTCATTATTTCTGTAGCTGAATTTTCTCCAATAGTTCTTTTAACAGCAGTTTGCAAACGTCCCACAAAATCTGCAAAAGGTTCATTGGGACCTTGCTGTATTTTAGTGAAAGCCTCTCCACGATCTTTCTGTCCAGGAAGGACACCCCAAGCTTTTATTGCAGCCTTAGCAATTTGCTCATATATTGTCATGGTATAATTAATCTGTTCCGAATTCTCTCCATATTGACCTTCACCAGCTAAGTGCTCAAAAGTGAATTGTGTGTTAACTCCTATTTCCAAATTGCATCTGACTTGAATTTTACATAATTCATGAAATTCCGCAAGCCATAATAAATTTTCTCCAGGCTCCAGACATGTCCTTGCTATGGATTTCCAATCATTCGGGGTTAGGACTTCATAAGACAAACCATCTAGTAACATTTTGACATAAGCTGATGTAGCCCCATAAAGGGTACAACCTTTTTTCAAATCCTTAATTGTATTCAAATCTAAAGGTGCATATCTTCTCCTTTTTTTACCTACAGAGTCAGTATTTTCAATCACAGGATATGCATGTATAAAATCACTTATATCCTGTCCTTCTCTCTTAGCTTTAACCAATGCTTTTTCTAATCTTGTCATAGGCTTAGGCTTCTTCACAGGCAATTCTGTTTGTGTTTCTGCCTCTTCCCCTCTTTCTTCCTCCATCTCTGAAGGTGGGGTTGATGTGGGCCTGTCAATAATCTGTTCTCTAGGCAGGGTTGAAGCTTCTTCAAGAGAATCATACCATAATTCCTCATTTAAATCCTCTTGCTCTAGGGAAAGATCTTGATCTTTCCTTTTTTCCTCACACTTCCTCCTCTGTTCATTTTTAGAACTTTTCCTTCTCCTACAACTTGCTTGATAGTTTAAGGCTAATTGAACTATGTTGTAGATATAAAATACTTCTGCAGAAATTGAACGAGGCCCATTTTTTGCTTGAAATTCTTTCATTTCATATCCCACTAGCTTCCATTTATCTACATCTATCTTTTCTTCCTCTAAGAACCAAGGGGATGTACGTCTTAATGCAGCCAAGAGTTTAGCAATCTGTACCCAGGTTACAAGTAAACTCTGCTCCTCAATTATCTTGATTATACTCTCTATAGTACCACTCCTGAATGGAGCTGAGGTTGCGTCTGGGGCTGAGGTTGAGTCGGCTGAGGTCCAGGGATTGAATATAGCTAACATCTGCCCCATTTCAGCTATAAGAGATTCCTGATTTAGCCCTTATCAAGTTAAGTTCCTTATTTATCTATTAGCACGCTCTCTTAATCTTTAACAAAGTTTCCTCGTTACTCACGGTTCTGGGTCAGAGAGACTGAGATCTAGATCGGAAGCTTTTCCACTGGAATCAGGACTGTGTCCGTCCCTGTTCGGGCGCCAAATTGCAAAGGTCTGGTCTAGCTCCTCTTGTCAGGATAAGCAAAAGTCCTTGCCCCACGTTGGGCGCCAAATGTAATGAGCTGTCGTCTCTAGAAGCTGCTGGATCGCTCTCTGGGAAGAGATCTGCTGTGTCTTCTACTCAAATATCTCCGACAGATTCTTCTTCCTGTAGTGAACCGTTGTCTCCAGGCAGTTGCTGTTAACTCTTGTCCAAAGAAGTGACTTCCCTTCCTGCAGAGAGCCCCGTCAAGCCTGATGCAATTCAGAGTCTTTCTTCTTGAATCCTGGCTCTGAATCTCCGCCAGCTCTTATCCTTCTCCAGGCCGATATGCCCTCTGCGCCCAGTGCTGTCTCTTTTTATCCTCCCAGAGAATGGGCGTGGGATAATGCAAGGGCTTCTGGGAAGAACCACCCCAGCCAATGAGCTTGCCCCCTCTATCAAGTCAACCTGAGTTCTCACCTTGTGATTGTCCAGAAAACCTGAATTCTCACCTTGTCACCATCCAGACAACCTCAGTTCTCACCTAGTAATCCCAACAGTAGCATATAGAATATCATTAAATATTTTTGAATTTGAATTAAGGAACACAGAGTTTGTGTGAATTGAATATTGGGGTGTGCTGTAAAGAAGAGAAATTCTGGAAAAAATAATTTTTTAAAATATATTGGGAATTATTAGGATATAATAGATAAATAGCTGGCCTTGAGGCTGTTTCTATCTCTGGTCTCAAATCCTGCTTTTAATATATACATTTAGCCTCTCATTGCTACAGACAGCTTTCTAAGACTGAGTTAAAAATAAGATGTCAAACAGTGTTGCTAAATGGAATTTCCTTACCTGAGGGTTTTTCTGTATAAATAAAATTAGGACTATAATCCATATCCTTTGAAATGGAATATGATTTTATATATATATATATATGCATGTGTGTATGTATTATTATTTTTTGTGATTATTTTTGGATTATGGATTGAATATATAATAAAACATCCTTATGATTCCCCTACAAAAAAAAAAAAAAAAAAAAAAAAAACTATCTAAAAACTAAAACTAAAATACCAGTGCAATATTTCTTATAATGAAGTTTCTTTGCAATGGGCAATACTATAACCTATGTCTTTTTTGCTCTTACTTTGACAAGGTTAAAAAAAAAAAATCTGTATGAAATTCCAGAATGTATCAGTGGATTATCTTCATATTCTGGTAAAGCCCCAGAAACAATCCAAAGCCTTTCAGCATATTGGTTATGTCAGCAGGAGTGGGAGTTCTGAATGGTTGCACAGCAGATAATGAAAGATTATGTGTTAAGATAAATTGGGCTTGGGACTCTCAGAGCTACCTCCTCCCCAATGCCATTACCCACCCCATGTGCTAGACAAATACAAGTGATGATTATCATTCATTTTTTGCCAAGTTCTTTTGTTTCTTATTTGCAATTACACATTTTTGAATAATATATTGTAATTTTTCTATTAACCCTATCTATAGTAAACAACATTTTTACAAAGTAATTGTATGTGTTTTATCATTCTATAAAATGGACAGGGGGAAAAAAATGTTAAATAAAAAAATACAGAATAAAATTCCAGAAATTCGAAAGGTGTTCTACTGATAGACTTTTTGTCAAGGCAAGCAAACCTTATTGGCCAAAGACATGATGAAGATTATAACTGCCTACAGGAATTTTCTGAAGTAGAAGAATTTTCCATGACATCATCATCATAATTGCCATTTACAAAATACTTAGCTGTTTACAAAGTGCTTCAAAGATACTATAACATTTCAGGGGCTGTGAGGTAGTATAATGAATAGAGCACTGACCCTGGAATCAAAAGTAATTACTAGCTCTGTGTGTGTGTGTGTGTGTGTGTGTGTGTGTGTGTGTGTGTGTGTATGTGTGTGTGTGAATCTGCATCCAACTACCTAAAAACAAAGAAACAAACAAAAAAAAATGTCAACTTTGAGCATGCACATGCTGCAGTGGATAGATATCTGGGCTGGAGTCTTTGTGAGTTCAGGTCCAACCTCAGAGATTTGCTAGATTGTGGTCCTAAGAAAACCAGTTAATCCTGTTTGCCTCAGTAAAATTAAATAAATATATTATGCTGCTTGAACATCATGACAACTATAAGAGGTGACATCCATCAGTATAACTACCTCAGTTTTGCAGATAATGAATTATATAATTTGTTCAAGATCACATAATAAAGAATCCTAGTATTCTTGACTCTTAGATGTTATGTCATGGTTACCCTAGGGGGAAAAAAAAAAAAAAAAAAAAAATATATATATATATATATATATATATATATATATATATATATATAATATACATTTTTTAAGTTTTAAAAATAAGCTTTGTATTAAAGTATATTTTCCATTTCCTATGTTTAAATGTACATGTGTGTATGTATGTGTATACATGTATATATATACATGTATATATACACATATATATTTGTGTGTATATATCTATATCTATATATCTATATATCTATATCTATATATATCTATATCTATTTATCTATCTATCTATCTATCTATCTATATATATACATGTGTATATATACCCAACATACTAAACATTATTTATCACACTAAAATTACATTACATATGCAATTATTCTGGTGCTTTATACCTATTTATAAAACACACACATATGTGTTCTTATATATTTGCATGTGTCCATGCATGTATGTATATTCAAAAGTTATTTGAAGAAACTAAGTGCTTCATATTAGATATGAACAAATGAGGTATATACTCTATCAATCTTAAAATCTTAAAGTTATGTCACCTATTGTTTTAGAACTCAAGGTTAAAATTATTTTTATTACTTTTTCTTTTCCCTTTTCCCTTTAAATATTGGCTAATTTTCCTTCTGAAACTTCTAAAAATGTGGGTTACATATAAAATGTGTGTTATGCTTAATTTTTACAAACAGAATACAGAGACTTTATCTTTAAGGCTTTGCCATAATGACATATTATTTGGTCCCTTTCCCAAAATATATTTGAATATCAACTGTGGTCACATTCACTTGTTCTTTTAGAGATCATAGAAACAATGAATTACATGAACTTTTAAAATAATTAATTCCAAAATAAAACACTATTCTTTTAAGTCCTTTAATGTTTTAATTCACCTAGAACATATGATGATCTTCTCTTCTTCCTAGACAACTAATGATTATGAATTGAATCAAAACCAACTCCCACTAGAGGAGAAATGTCAGTCACAAAACTTTCCCACAAGTCTGATTATTTGTTTACAAAATATCTCAGAATAGAAATAATAGCTAGGTTGTGCAGTGGATAGAGCACCAGCCCTTAAGTCAGGAGGACCTGAACTCAAATCTGGTCTCTGACACTTAATACTTCCTAGCTGTGTGACCCTGGGCAAATCACTGGACTCTAATCAGCAAACAAAACAAAACAAAACAAAACAAAAACTCATGTAACCATTCATGACAGAAATAGATAAAGTATGTATTACTTTATCAGTATCTCCCAGTGTGGAAATTCTACCAACTCATTCATATTACCACTCATCATCAACTTAGTAGATATATCATAATGAATTACTTAATTCATATTATTAGCCAATGTCAATAGTTAGAGAGCTTGCTATAACACAGATTAGATTTGATCCTAGCTTCTTTAATCTAATCACAGCATTCTATCCATATTCTTTCACCGGGGATGTATGCATTTCAAATATGTTTAAAAATACTTGAACTTATGTTAAAAACATCCCACTGTAATTAAAAGTCATAGCATTTATTTCATGTATAGAGGTAATAGTTATTTCCATTGATATTTTGTAGTATGTAGAATTGAATAAATACTCTTGATGACTGAAGTTTTTATATGAAGAGAAGTAAACACATAAGACTTATGCAATGAATAGTTTTAGGTCAGTATTATGTGTTGTATCACAATAATTCAGAATTTAAAAAAAAAGATTTTGGATCAAATCAATCCCTCTAAGCTTCCTAATTTCACAAATACATAGTTAAATGAAATAATCTTATAAATGTAATATGACACATATAAGACCACTATCTTTAATCTGCCATTCAAGGATTTTTAAAATCAGTCTTTAGTTGATTTCACTTCTAATTATCACTAACTAAACCTTTCAAAGAACATTCTCACTTTAATTATACCACTTAGGAGAAACATTCATTGTACCTAGTTTGACCTTAAGTTTTGGGTTTTTTTCCTTTAAATTTCAAGTTTTTATTCTGAATGCTGAAAACAAAAATCATGGCAATTCTGTTATGCAGCAAAGAAATGGATGGCATTTGGATAATATTTCAGGTTTATGCACTCTGTGAGTTAGTTACAAACAATGCTAGGTATTCAAGACTGTAGTTCTAGTTGCAAGTCAACACTTCTTCATCTATGAATATCTATCCAATAATAATTGGGAAAATAGATAAATTGGTAGATAGACATTCTACCAATTTATCTATTTTCCCTTTATTATTATATATAAATAATAATTATATAATATATAATATATATATGTGTGTAATATGTATATAGACATGTGACATATACTTATCTATATACATATACACATCATTCTGCGAACTATAATGTATACATACATACATACACACATACATACATCATGGTCCACATTATAGCTCTTCTTGGTTTTGGGGAAATCAATGGGGATTAATCATCCCCAAAGATATACAAACTATTTCATCACATAATATCTATTAAGAGTTCAAACCAACATTTCTTATTCCTTGAATGAGCAGAATAAAACATACCTTAAATCAACTGTGTCATTCATGATGAAACAATAATGGAAGAAAAGATTAAGACAAATTCAATTGGGTATAAACAGAAATTATTTTAAGAGTTCATAAATTGATTTTCTTAACTATCCCCATGATCTTATAGCTTTCCACTTAAATTAATTCATCTTTCTAACTAATTTAAAGCAGTGTAGTCCAATAATCTTTTAGTCCTTGCAGAGGTTCTCAAACTACAGCCCGAGGGCCAGATGCAGCCACTGAGGACATTTATGTGGCCTGCTAGGTTATGGCAAATGGGCTGAGGGGCAGAGACAGAGTGTGAACTTTTGTTTTTACTGAAGTCCCACCCTCCAACAGTGTGAGGGACAGTGAACTGGCCCCCTATTTAAAAAGTTTGAGGACCACTGAGAAAATCTTAGTTGAAATTATTCGTCAAACACTTGTTGATTTATCCTGGTCAGGTTATTTTAATTCAGATAAAATAACTAAGAACTGATCTATAAAGGCATAAATGGGTGGTCTTACAATGGAGGGGGTTGGAATGATTTCCCACATAATTAGTTTCTCAAACTGAGAAAGTCATAGATCCTTCATAATTAATATTCTTGGTTATAAGGTCAAAAATCTTAGTAAATAGGTATTTCATGTTGCTAATAGAAAAAGTATATAATTGTGTTGGTCATTTTGCTGAAAAATAAGTATTTTTACTCTATTTTAATTCTAATTCTAATAATAATAGATACTATTTATACAGGTCTTACTTACTATGTTCTAAGCACTATGCAAAATACTTTACAAATAATATCCCATTCTGATCCATAAAATAACCCTGCAAAGTTAATGTTATTATTATCCTCATTTTGTTCTGAGAAAACTGAGGCAGAAAAAGGTTGCCAAGACTCAACACAGTTATTAAATATCTTAGATTCCTGACTCCAGCTCCAGAGTTCTATCCTCTGAGCTACCAGGTCACATTAGGCCTTTTTTTACAACTCTGGAAAAAATAAACTAGAAAAAAGAAAAAACAAACAAACAAACAAAAATTTCCTATTGGGCCAAATGTCCACACCTCTTATTAGCTCAGTATCATTCACATTCTTTTAAAAAGTGATCATTCTAAAGATGCAATTAATACCTACAAGATAAAGTACACAGAACATAGATGAACCCATCTATGCTCAATGAAAAAGAACAAACATCCATTTAACTCTGAATTGTGTATACAAGGACTGACATAGCAGATATTGCCAAGTTTTCCAAGGAGAGAAATACTTTATTGTCTTGGCTTTTGTTTCCTGTTGGGCACTTATGAAAGAAAAGCTTAAAAAGTTATATATTCTAAAATTTTCTCCTATAATTTCTTAGATGGACTACAGAGAAATACAAAGAAGGAAATATGCTGTAATGTAATGTAACAGAATACAAAGGTCATTGCTTTATCAAACAGGGGCATCAGGCAAATTATACATGAAAATCCTTGAAATAGCATAAACAGCATTATACAGAGCACTATACCTGAAACCCATAAATGTACAAAATCACTCTTCTAGTTCCCTCAATTATAAAGCTAAAACAGGAACTATATATAAGTATGCTAAACTCATTTTTAAAAAGTATTACTGTCAAAGTGGAATTTAAGACTATATTAGCCATTTTGCTATTTTTCTTTTCCCAAAAGCATAACAGAGGAGTAGTTCAGTTCAGTTAAATTGAAAACAAGAATCATTTATTAAGGGCTACAATATGTCAGGTTGTTGCCATAGGGCATAGGACCTTAGCACCAGTGTCAAGAAAATCCTATTAAAGTTTATCCTCAGACACTACTTGTATGATGTAAGTCAAGTCACATAACTATTTCTAATTCACCTTCATCAGATATGAAATGAAAAAATAAAACTTATCTTCCAAGTGTTATGATCAAGTAAGATAATATTTATAAAGTACTTTGTAAAAATTAAAGCTCTTTATAAATGGTAACCATAATTATTATTCCTGTGTTAGATGTTTGGGATATGAAGACAATAGGAATTCCTTCAAGGAATTTAATTTCTAGAAGTGGAAGTTAGTAATGTTCACAGATAAGTAAATATAACATCTATACAAAATAAAAACAATTAAATTTCAGTCAAGGGATATACTAAAAATTGTAGTGATGTTCGTGTGTGTGTGTGTGTGTGTATGTGTGTTAAAGTGGGGTAGAAAGGTTGATAAAATGATTCTTTTAAGAAGAATTTGATCTGTCAATGGTCAAATTCCAAAAAATGAGAGCATTCCAGGCATGTTGGATTGCATATAGAGAGGAAAAAGTGGAAGGAATGTCATATAAAGGCAATGACAAATATATCACTTTGACAAATTCATCATTAGAAAGGTGAATGATATGAAAATAGTATGGAAAGATAGGTAGCAGGCAAAATGTAAAGAGTTTTATATATTATCAGAAAATAGTATTTTATCTCTGTCTCCCTCTCCCTCAATCTCTGTCTGTCTATCTCTGTCTCTCTTAAATTTATTTCATTTTCAATTCTGGGGAGAAAATAGCATTTTTGAAATAGTGAAATAAAAAAGATGAATGCACATGAAACTGTTGGGGGCGGTAGCCCCTTGATATTCCTTGTTTGATCTCCAACTCCATTTGGGACTTGGACTTTGATGTGGTCAAACTAGTTTGGGCTATCTGAACTGGTTGGAGTTTTACAGCCCCCCATTCTAATCTGCTCAAACAGACCAAATGTCACAGCAGGAAATTCTTTTTTGGGGAAGAGCCTTCTGTCTCTACCCAAAAGATACAAGAGAATCCTTATCTTATCTACATCACTCTCCTGAACCTCCTCACATTACTGCATCTGAATGATTGTGCTTTGAATAAAACAGAGACCTCAAAAAAATCTATTCTTTGCAAAATTGGCCTTGTACCTTGCAGCCATTTTGCCCACTGAGACTCTGACTCTCCAGTGTTTCTATTCTAATCAATAAAGACTTTGTTTCTACACAGTCTTGAGTAGTGAAATTCATTTGCTAAAGGACCTGCCCATTGGGACTTTGGGAAGGAGAGAGAGAGATTATTAGACATCCTGAAAGGAACTGACCCATCTTGGTTTAGACCCTCAGTTTACTCCTCATCAAAACTACAAATCTAGAAATCTAGCAGGTATAACTTGCTGTTGTGTCTGAATGTACAAGTTACCATGTAAATTTCTTTTGTCCCTCTCCCACCCATATATATATATATATATATATATATATATATATATATTTTTTTTTTTTTTCCCTCAGATTTCTTTGAGGTAATGAATGGAATTTTTGTTGTTGTTGTTATTTTTTGTTTTTGTTTTTGTTTTTTTATTTCTAGTTTACTTTCTTGTTGTAGGTAGCAATTTTTCCTTACTGGTTAAGTTTCAACATAGGTATATATAGTATGATTATGATAATTTAAAAATCATAGTAGTGTTGAGGTATCTAAATCAATGAACTCACAAATATATGAGATAACAAAGTAGATGTCTAGAATTATTCTATCTCCAATAAATTGCATTAAATTTGTTGTGGTATTGTTGGGGATGTGCAGGCTTTTGATGAGACAAGGTGCGGGTGAAGTAAAATAATTTACTAAATTAAAAGTAAAATTAGAAGTTTAAGTTTATTATAAATCATCAAGAGATCTCAAATGGAGAAGAGCTCTGAGATGGAATTAGAGTTCTGTCCATTCTGCCCACCTGCCTATTCTTCCCCCTTCCTATATATGATTTGAGACAATACACAGCTATTGGGTTTGAGTAGGCTTCAGTAAGGCTAAAGAAAGTTTGATTAGTGATAGTTCATATTGTATAGAGTTTAAGTGGAGGTACTTAATGTGAATTCAGTTCTATTAAAAATTAAGTAGGGGTACTTAGCTTTAATTCAGCCCTATAGAAAACTTGGGTGGTGTCAGCTGAACTCTATAGAAAGGTAAATTAGTGGTACTTAACAAAGGTGGGGTTGGGCTGGCTTCTAGGTCAGGATAACGTGGAAAGTTATTTTTTTAGGGTCTCCAGCCTCAGTTTCCCTCATCAGATTCCCATGTGCTTCATAACTATTTGAAAGCCTAATTACTTTTTCAAAATTCTGTTTTTTCAGTTTTATTGATTCTTATTCTTGTTCTTGATTTTATTTTATTTATTTTATTTTTATTTTATTTATTAGTATAGTCATTGGCAACCAGTTCCTCAATCTTCTCGACTCTTATGAATCCCTTATCCTCATCCTATCTCAACTAAACAGTCTCATGGTTAGCCAGAAATGTTCCATTTTCAGAGTTTTGAAATTCCATTACCTGATTATAATGTCTCCTACTGTTTCATTTCTGAATCTATTTATTTATTTATTTTCCATCGATTTATTTATTTATTTATTTATTTTGGATTTCACAATGACTCAGTATTATCCCAATGTGTTTGTTTGTCCTTAGTTCTCCAAGGTTATTGTTTGTCTCTTGTTCTTGAGGACCATGATATCAAAGAGGTGCCATGACAGGCAAATAGATTGGATTTAAGTGAAGGAGGGCTGGGCAAGTCACATATCTCACTTTCCCCTCCAGAGTCAAATGGATCCTGTAGCCATTATAGATAATAAGATTGGAGATGCTATAGGAGACTTTAGCTTTTTTATGCTTAAAGTCCTCTGTTTGACTGAGGCCACACCCATTCAGTGATTAAGGTTAGGTAGCAACTGAAGTAAGAATGGCTTCTTTCACTTAATTAAAAAAAAAAAAAAAAAAAACTCTAAATCAATAAATCTGGAAGGAGAAGACCCTCAAGGTTTCTTGCCAAAACAGAAAAGATTGCTATTTACATTTATTCAGAGTTGAATAAGATCCAAACAATGACCAATTGAGCCCAATGTTGGGCAATTTCTGAATCAGAGTTGTTTTGGTTTAAGGAATAGTTCTGAAGAAATCTAGCTAATAAATCCCAAGATACCTATGTAAAGGTTCAACAATCCCTCCCCCCAAAATTTTTAAGATAGGATATCATATCCTGACCTACACTAAACATAGTTTGGAGTTCAGAATACACCTCCCATACTTCATCCTTGGTCACTGCAGGAGACATGTGACTTTGTTGAAGTGTGAGAAATGAGGGTAAGAGATTACCCAGGCTAGTACAGCCTCACAGATTTTGTAAAAGAATTCACAATTCCTAATGCAGGTGAGATTTATGGCAAAAATGGGTTTATTACACTGAGAAACAACTTCCTCACTTGGCTAAATCCTGAAAGGAATTTTTAGCAAAGGTTTAGGATTTAGCCTTTCATTATATTGGATTTTTGTGGGCCATTGCTAGGGATCAATGGCCATATGAATTTGAGGAACTAATTTTCAATTCAATGAAGTGTGGTGATTATGACCTAGGCCAAGATTTCCAATTGAATTGTAGGTGGAGATCCCCATGGGAGTTACCCTTAGGAACAGGAAGGTGGGGCCCCTCCCAAAAGTCTGGAGGGGTTGAAGTTTTAGGGTTTCTCTAACCCAGTTTCACACCCCCCCCCAAAAAAAAAAGATCAAGGGGACACAGTTTATATCAACTTGAATCAGGAGACATTTTCGGAACCTAACTCTGAAACTTCTTAGCTAAAGAAAGTGTGTGGGACAGGTTAGGTCAAGGCCCCCTTCCCAATTAACTAAACAGAGACACCATCAGGTGCAAAGAAAAAGCTTTTATTTAATCCCTGCAGGGAGAGGTCCCAACACACCTAGGGACCATCCCAACCCTTTCCATGTGCACTTGTCCAGGGTTTAAAAGCAAAAGACTCAAGCCTTCCCATTGGATAGACTAAAAGGACATAACCATCCTTGCCCAATTGTCACCAATTCTGGCTGCCTCCCACAGGTCAAGTCACTTCCTGTATCTCCAGATTCAAAGTTCATCGCTCCAGAGATCAAATGATCTCCCAAGGTCCCAGTTCTGGATCATGTGACAATACTGAGAAATACTTCATCTAATCATTCCCATTCAGTAGGAAACTCCCACTTTCCTTATCTGTAAAAAAAAAAAAAAAAAAAAGTAGAATATAAAATATAAATAAATAATATGTTACACTAGGGTATTATAACAAAAATACTTTGTATACTTCAAAGTCAGGTGGAAATGAGAACTATCATGGTATTTGAGGTCAAAGGGGCCTTAGGAACTATTGAGTCCAACCCCTTCGTTTTACATATGGAGAAAATGGGGTCCAGAAAGAAGAAAGGACTTGCTCAGATCACACAGTTAAAAAGTAGCAGAGCCTGATTCTGAACCTTAGTCCTTTGATGCACTATGCAAACTAATGAAGTCAGGGAACCAATTCCTAGTTCAAATAAATGTGCCAAATGCACAATAATTATTCGCTTTGCCAAAAGGGATATTTATTTGGGAAGAGAGCTTACACACAAAATGAAGTAGTAAAATAAGCCCCAGAAGTGGTAAATATGAAATAAATATAGGAGAGCCATAGGGTTGCCCAGGAAAGTAGTCTGCAAGAATTTATTAAAAGAATACACCAAGAAATCTGAGAATGCTATTCACTGGCATATTAAATCAATAAAGAAGTATAGCAGAGTTAGCTATAGCAAAGAGAAAGATGCTAATAAAGGGAAGACACTATGAGGGAAAGAGAAAGAATACCTCATAGCCAATTTAGTCCTGAAAAGGATTTAGCCATGATCTTCATCATGAGAACATCTTTTATACAAGAACTATAACTTTGGGAGTTTTCAGGGGGAAGAAGGGCAGTACCAGGAAAGAATGTTGTAGCTCAAAGAGAAGGATTAAGGAGGAGCCAGATGGAATGCACCTGGAAGACCAGGTGCCAGCCCTGTCTAAAGATATGCTAATCAGTATCTCAAAGGTTGTTTAAAGATGCTCAGAGGTGGGAAGGATAGACAAGAACGGAGCTTAATAAAATGTTTCTTCCTTGAATTACTTTATATAATAAAAATATGATAGTTTAGGACTTGGTAATACCTGATAATAGCTGGATGGGCTTTTTCCTGACAAGGGAAGAGAGTAAGCTCAAAATCCACATCAATATCTCTTGTAGAACTGAGTTACTAAGGGTGATGGCAAAGAGAACCTGTAGTATTGATAAAATTACTCCCTGAGGCAAGCAGGGAAGAGCACTGATGGGGATCAGTTCAACCCTATAGTCCTACCCACTGTGAAGATTGTGAATAGCCCTCCATGCTTTGTGCAGTCAGAAATCCAAGTTATATCAAGTCCCTGAGGTTAAATTTCCCTATAAATCTGTTTCATGGTGTCTTTCTCCTCACAGCTAACTAAGTCTCTTATGAATTAAATCCCTCTATGAATTAAACTTCCAGTTAAAAGCATTCTTTTATCTCATGAAGTATTTCCTTTCTCCTCCTTAACGCATGCTCTACCAGGGAACTTGTCCTTTCCATTGTTGATTGTTAAAACCCCTTTCTTTCCTAACTATGTGCTTTCCCAACTCTGTTTCATATTTACCATTCCTGATGTTTATTGTTTCATTTTGTCTATAGCTCTTTTCCTAAATAAACCTGTCTTTTGCAAAGAGAATGGCCGTTGTAAATTCTTCAAATGACCAAACTTCGGCATTTGGTGCCTACAATCTCATTTTTTGGTGCTGAGCCCCAAACACATCATTTGGAACTAGAAATTGATATCCTGAATACATCACTATCTATATACCATGGCCACAAATTGAAATAAAAGTATTTTTTTAAATGGCTTTTGGCAATCACTTTGCCCAGGGAGACATGTTGCAAAGGAGATGTCAATCTGCATTGGTAGACAGTTTCCAATTAAATCACAGATTTGGTGTTGCTCCTCCAAAAAATAAACAGAAAAGGAGGTTGAGAAGCAGCATGGTCTAATAGTCACCCTTAAAGTCAGGAAGCTCTGCATTTCTTGTCTGACATTCATTAGCTATGTGACCATGAAAAGTCAAACTCTTCATGAATTAGATTCTCAGGAAACTCTCTAAGATTAAACATTATGAAATAGAATGCAGATTTGCATGGGTAGGACTTTCCATGTTAGGAAACCCCTACATTGATGACACCACAGATCCAAAACCAAGATCCTTTCCCTCCATCCCCATCATTACTATTAATACTATTAGTGCTTAGGCTAGCAGGTTTTCTGCCTCCAAATCAAATGCTTAATCCTGTAATGCTCTTCTCTAAATTGTAATCATTCTCTGGGATCAGATCCTTTGGAGTGCTTCTGGAGGAAGCCTTAGTTTCAGTTTAGTTCAATAATCCCAAAATGCAGCCAGGAGTTAAAGTCCTTTACTGTGTCTTTCCAAATCTTATCTCCACATCTTTTATTTTTTCCTTCAAGTCTTGTCTCCTTCACTTGGGACTCGGCTAGCTTTCTTAGAGGCCTCTCTCCCTTTGGTTTCCAAGAGCTCTTGTCAGAATGTCTCCAGCCAGTACGAAAGTCGAAGTTGGAATGAAATCTGCCTCTGCCTCCAAGATTGTGGGATTGTGAGTTTCTGCTTTGTGAATCTCCCAGAAGTCATCCTAGTTCTGAATCTCCCAAAATTCCATGAGCAGGCTTTTCCTTTAGACTTGTAAATCTCCTGAATTTGTGAATCCACTGAATCCTGGCTGTCAATCTCCTTGAGCTTCCCTGAATTTCTCCTCTTGACTCACTCCTGACTCCCAGAGAGTGGGCTTTTATATGCTCTTTAAAGGTGTGAGTCTAATGTGTGGACCAATGATCTAACTCCTTTAAAGGTGTAAACCAAGTACATTATCTTGTCTGAAGTTCTGGTCCATAACAACTGTAAGAATCCTAACATATTCCTTCTGTGCCATTTAATGACTATTAAGCGTGATGGTTCTTACTTGTCAGAGGAGAAATTTGTAGTTCTGAGTGATTAGGGGACTTGCTCTTCAGATAAATGGCAAGAAACTGCCAAATCTGGACTTGAATTTAAAGTTTCCTAACTCTTAAGGCCATGACTGTTCTCCTAGTTAGGCAACTACCTAATTAGGTAGAACAGTAGACAAAGGTGCTCAGCCTGGAATCAGGGAGATCTGAGTTCAAATACAACCTCAAACATTTACTATTATTGTGAGCCTGGAAGAGCCACTTAATCAATATGCCTCAGTTTCCTCAATTGTAATATGAGGGGCATGTTAGCACCTACTTCCCCAAGATGGTTGTGGGGCCCAAATGAGATATCTATCAAAGCAAAACAAAACAAAACACTTATCATTGTGTTGGATGGAGGAGGCATTTATAAATGCTCATTCCTCCCTACCCACTCATCAAATGTGCCTTTTCTCAAAGTAATTGAACTTTTAAATATCTTTATAACTGTCAGTTCTCTATCTCTGCCTTTCCACCTGCTTGGTCCTGGCTCCTTAATGGATACACAAGTCCTTTGGTTTTCCTAAGCTATCAACACAATTCTGACTTTGTCCTTTGTCTATAAGGACCACATCATTAAACTTTTCAATGTTCCACAATCTTGCAATCTTTAATCCCAATTCCCCTTATCAGGATTAACTGGATAAAAAAAAAAAAAAAAAAATCTTATTTAATTTAATCTCAGCCTTCAGTACAGGAAGGCCATTCTTTTAACTCTTCCCTAAGTGACTCTGGTGGCACAGTTGATAGAACACTAATGCTGTAGTAAGGAATATGAATTCAAATCTGATCTCAGACATTTCACTATCTGTGTGATGCTGGGCTACTTATTTAATGCTGTTTGTTTCAGTTTTCTAATGTGCAAAATGAACTAGAGAAGGAAATAGTGATCCACTTTAGCAAATTGGGTTATCAAGGACAACAACTGACTCATCTCTCCTGTCAGTGTATAAGGACTTTATATTTCAATGAAACAGTATACTATGCCAAGAACTTTCCCAAAATGTACAAAAAGTGATCCACTGGAGAAGGAAATGGCAAACCATCTCAGTATCTTTTCCAGAAAAAGCCCATGGAAAAAGGCTATTCCAAAAATTCTCTCCTCCATCATCTTTGCAATTCTAACTTTCTCAGATTTCCCTTTCTATTTTCCTAAAAAATAAATAAATGTTATATTTTATAAATTACCTTATTGTCTTTATCTTACAATTTAAAACTCTTGGGATATTTGCCTTAATTCATTCCCTTACTTTATTATCAAATAAATTCAGAGTTCTATTCATTAAGATCAGCTTACTTCCTATATGCTTAATAATAACCTTTTCTCATAGGGTTCTAGAACAATTATTCTTCCCAAGCAAAGAACAGAATATAGACATATGTATAGACATATAGGTACAGATGATGTGGATTTAGATTAGATAGTTGGTGTGGTAATTGACTTTGATATCATTTTCCCTTGCACTGAAAATATCTGACATTATTGCTGAAAGCATCATTCTAAAAGCATGGGAGAAAGCATAAACTCTTGCTTCATATCATTGGTATATGAAAAAAGCATGACAGCATGGTACATTATCTCGACCCTATTTAAGAATGCCATCTTGGAAGTGGCATACAATAATGATGAACTATTAGTTGTAATCAGTTAATTTGTGTTCTATTAATACATTGATAATGCTCAGAACTCTATACCTCAGTTAACTTCATTTCAATTATAACACTGCATTTCAATGATGTAAAAAACACAATGGATCTAGAGGCTAAGGAGTAAGTTTCCATTCACAGCCTTGCCAGTGATTAGTTTTGTGATTTGGGGCCAATCATTTAATATCTGTGGCCTTTAGTTTCCTCATCTATACAATTAAGAAGCTGGATTAGATGTCCTCCCATCTCTAAATAATTGATTTTCTTGAATTAGATTCTGGTTTCTTGCCATAAAATAAATGATAGAAGATAAGACATAAACTAAGCATGGAGTAAATTAATTTTTCCTTTTTCTTATTTCTGAAATATGAATTACTAACAAATAAAATAAAATTAAAATGGTCTGAGAACAATTTGCATATAACTTACTCTCATTAAAATATCCTCATTTCCAAATTTAAGCATTAAGTAGCATAAAGGTCTTATACTCACTAAAAATTCATTTAAAAAAAAATGAACTTCTCTCAAACCCAGGCTCCAAAGCATGTGAACATTTTTAACAGATGGTCAATATCAGCATGTTATATGCTACTCTGACATTTAGCAATAAATGCAGATGCTAACTGTCATGTTTCTTGGTTAATTCTAAGCAGATATTTCCTTTGGGAATGTCTTATTTCCTTTCCTGCAGGTAGTAGGAGGACAAGGTAGGCTACTTGTTTCACTTGGTTTAGTTCCAAAGGGCTTGGGAATAGTTGAGTCTCCCTCATCCCTTTTCAATTTTCATTTTAAAGTAACCATGACAATAACATATACTATGCAATCATCTCTTCATTGTTTTTTTTTTTTTTCCAATTCAACTGGATTATATACATGCATACACATTTATAAACATATGTAAAATATATGTTTAAGCATTTTGCATATATATATATATATATATATAGATAGATAGATCTATCTATCTATCTATCTATCTATCTATCTATATATATGTATGCTCATTTAGTATCGGCATCTAATCATGAAAAAAATATATACCACAATTCTAAGTATAAACTTTTAATTATAGCACATGCAACAAATACCTAGTATTTGATGAGAATCATCTTTTCCCTTTACTTCATTGGGTATTTTTCATTCTAAATACTAAATGTTTATAATTCTACAATTTTCAATTGAAACTCAATTATGTATCAATTATGTATTTGTTAAGTCAAATATGTGTGTGGTCTATATATGTGTGTATATGTGTATATATATATATATATATACATATATATATATATATGTATATATATATATATATGTATTTACATTATATTATATTTATTTTTTCGGGTATGGGAAATTTATTTTGTTACTCTTATCTTTCTGCAACAGAATGGTTAACATCTCTTACTCTGACTATGGAGACTTGTGTTCTATAGCAAAAGAAGGGATTATAAAAGGTGTACTTGAGAATTGTCTTTGAGACTTAAAGGGGATAGTTTATACTATGCCAAATAAATAGAATTCAAATATTGTGTGTAAGAAACAAAAAGGATGTTATTTTGGCTGTGCAACATATATTATGTTTGGGTGCTCTGGAGCCAAGTTATGAACAGCTTAAAAGCCAAACTGAAGAAATTGTATTTCAATAAATATTTTTAAAAATGTATCTTTTAGGGCGGAGCCAAGATGGCGGAGAAGAAACACACGACTCAGTGAACGTCCTCACTCCCTCACAACCAATTAGATAAATTAAGTCTCAAAATTAGCTCAGGACTGATAGATACCACAAGGACTGGAAGCACGACTTACCAGCTGAAGAGAATCTGGAGTTTCAACAGGAAAGGTCAGTTCTCAGGGGAGGAATAAGAAAAGACCAGCACAGACGGTGGGGTAGGGGCACACTGCGCCCATTGCGCTGGGAGGGGCTCTGGGATCAGAGAAGCCACTGAGGTAAAGGAATCTGGCACAGGCTGTTAGCTCTTCTCTGCTAATTATTTAGCAGTTCAGAAGAGAAAGCCAAAATATTTTAAAACTCAGATTAGATTCCCCCCCCCACCCTGGGGGTGACTCGGCAGACTCGGCACCAGGGGGTGTGGCCTCAGCTCCCTCCTGAGAATAGTTAAGAGACTGACAAGTGGGTGGATACGGCCCAAGGCAACACACACTGCCTAGCTTAGCTGGAGGGAGTGGAACTCAGCTCCAGGAAGTCCCAGAGAAGCGGAACCTTTGAACTAGGGACCTCGGTTTCTGGCAGACACTTCCAGTTTGAGCGCAGGGGCTTCTCACGTCACCTGCTGCAGACATCCACTCCCCACCCGGACACATAGGCTGAGCTTCTTGCTGTCTTCACTATTCTACGCCCTCAAAGCACAGCAGTGCTAATCACCTCTGAGGCACTTCCAGGGAGGGGGTGGGGAACTCTCTCCCAGAGCTCTCTCTTAGCGCGGGCGCAGGGGCCGATGCATCCATCCGGTCTGGGAGGAAGCTGGTAAAGAAGTAAATAATTTCCTACCCCAGGGACAGACCCCAAAACATTTTTTAAGTATGAGCAAAAAAGCTAGAAAAACTATAGATTCCTTCTATACAGAGAAAGAGCAGGTATCCAACCCCGAGGAAGTTAACAGCAAAGATTCAGAAGATAACAACCTAAAGGGGAACAATTCCTGCCCCCCATCACATAACTCTCTCCTAGAAGAAGCTCTTAAGAAATTGAGGGAGATCGAAGAAAAATGGGGAAAGGAAAGGGAAGCTATGATAGAAAATAACAACGTCCTGAAATTGGAGTTGGAAAAAATAAAGAATTCACAGGAGATGCAGGGAAACAAAATTTATGAATTAGAAAAGGTTAAAAAAACACAGGAAAGTAGGATTTCTGAATTGGAAAAGATAAAAAAGACTCAAGAAAATAGAATTTCTGAATTGGAAAAAGAAAATAATTCTCAAAAAAAAAAATTAGGGAAATGGAAAAAAATTCAATAGAGCAAAACAATTCATTTAAAAACGAAATTGGGCATTTACAAAAAGAACTAAAAACTGTGAAAGAAGAAAATAACTCCTTAAAAGTCAGGATGGAACAAATAGAAATGAATGATTCACAGAGAACCCAAGAATCAGTCAAACAAAACAAAAAAAATGAGAAGCTGGAGAACAACGTCAAATACTTACTGGGAAAATCTATAGACCTGGAAAATAGATCTAGGAGAGATAATCTGCGGATTATTGGACTTCCAGAAAACTATGACCAAAAAAAGAGCCTAGATTCTATTTTACAGGAAATTATCAAAGAGAACTGTCCAGAGATAATAGAAACAGAAGGGAAAGTAGATGTGGAAAGAATTCATCGAACTCCTTCTGAAATAGACCCTAAAAAAAGAACACCACGGAATATTGTGGCTAAGCTGCAGAATTACCACACAAAGGAGAAAATCCTGCAAGCAGCTAGAAAAAAACAATTTAAATACCAAGGTGCCACAATAAGGGTCACCCAAGATCTGGCTGCCTCCACATTAAAAGATAGAAGGGCCTGGAACCTGATATTCCGTAAGGCAAAAGATCAAGGACTGCAACCAAGAATGAACTACCCAGCTAAGTTTAGCATCTTTTTCCACGGAAGAAGATGGTCATTCAATGAAACAGAGGAATTCTATATGTTTCTAAGAAAAAAACCAGACTTAAACAAAAAATTTGATCTACATCCACAAGACTGAAGAGAAACAGAAAAAGGTACACAGAACCCTTGAGAACTGTAACTCTGTTGTGGGTATATAAAAAATACTCAAGGATAATTTGATTTTACTGATATAAAAGAAAAAAAGGGGGGTGTAGTAAAGGGAAGGAGGTCGGTTCAGAAAAAGGGGAAGGAGTGATAAAAAGAGGGAAACTACATCCCAGGAAGAGACATAGAAAATACACCATATCTGAGGGAACTTAGTGAGGGGGAGAATCATTGTGTGAATCTTACTCTCATCAGAAGAGGCTCAAAGAGTAAATAATTAACATATTTGTTTTTCAGAGAATTTTCTCTCACCTCATTAAAAGGGGGGAGAGGAAAAGGGAAAAGGAAAAGGGGAATAAGTGAAGGGACTTGGAGGGAGGGGGGAGGGATCCTAAAAAAAAAAAAAAAAAAAGAGGGAGGGTTGCGCGTCACAAGGGGGGTCTGTAAATTAAATATCGGGGAGGGGGATCAGGGGGGTCAAGGGAAAAAAGCATAATCTGGGGATAATACGATGGCAGGAAATACAGAATTAGTAATTTTAACTGTAAATGTAAATGGGATGAACGATCCCATCAAACGGAGACGGATAGTAGATTGGATCAAAAAGCAGAACCCTACAATATGTTGCCTACAGGAAACACACTTAAAGCAGGGAGATACATACAGAGTAAAGGTAAAAGGTTGGAACAGAGCCTATTATGCTTCAGGTAAAGCCAAAAAAGCAGGGGTAGCTATCCTTATCTCAGATCAAGCAAAAGCAGAAGTAGATCTCCTTAAAAAAGATAAGGAAGGAAACTATATCCTGCTGAAAGGTAGCATAAATAATGAAGCCATATCAATACTAAACATATATGCACCAAGTGGTATAGCATCTAACTTTCTAAAGGAAAAGTTAAGAGAACTGCAAGAAGAAATAGACAGTAAAACTATAATAGTGGGAGATCTCAACCTTGCACTCTCAGATTTAGACAAATCAAACCACAAAACAAACAAGAAAGAAATTAAAAAAGTAAATAGAACATTAGAAAAACTAGGTATGATAGACCTTTGGAGAAAACTGAATGGCAATAGGAAGGAATATACTTTCTTCTCAGCAGTTCATGGATCCTATACAAAAATTGACCATATACTAGGACATAAAGATCTCAAAATTAAATGTAGGAAGGCAGAAATAATAAATGCCTTCTTCTCAGATCACAATGCAATAAAAGCTACATTCAGTAAAAAGTTAGGGGTAAATAGACCAAAAAGTAATTGGAAACTGAATAATCTCATCTTAAAGAATGACTGGGTGAAAGAGCAAATTATAGAAACAATTAACAATTTCACCCAAGATAATGATAATGATGAGACATCATATCAAAATCTTTGGGATGCAGCTAAAGCGGTAATAAGGGGAAATTTTATATCTTTAGAGGCTTATTTGAAGAAAATTGAGAAAGAGAAGATTAACGAATTGGGCTTACAACTTAAAAGGCTAGAAAAAGACCAAATTATAAACCCCCAACCAAAAATTAAACTCGAAATACAAAAATTAAAAGGAGAAATCAATAAAATTGAAAGTAAAAAAACTATTGAATTAATAAATAAAACCAAGAGTTGGTTTTATGAAAAAGCCAATAAAATAGATAAACCTTTGGTAAATTTGATCAAAAAAAAGAAAGAGGAAAATCAAATTGATAGTCTTACAAATGAAAAGGGGGATCTTTCCACCAATGAAGAGGAAATTAGAGAAATAATAAGGAGTTACTTTGCCCAACTTTATGCCAATAAATTTGATAACTTAAGTGAAATGGATGACTTCCTCCAAAAATATAGGCTCCCTAGATTAACAGAGGAGGAGATAAATTGCTTAAATAGTCCCATTTCAGAAAAAGAAATAGAACAAGCTATTAATCAACTCCCCAGGAAAAAATCCCCAAGGCCAGATGGATTCACATGTGAATTCTACCAAACATTTAAAGAACAATTAGCCCCAATGTTATATAAATTATTTGAAAAAATAGGGGATGAAGGAGTCCTACCAAATTCCTTTTATGACACAGACATGGTACTGATACCTAAACCTGGTAGATCGAAAACTGAGAAAGAAAATTATAGACCAATCTCCTTAATGAATATTGATGCTAAAATCTTAAATAAGATATTAGCAAAAAGACTTCAGAAAATCATCTCCAAGATAATACACTATGATCAAGTAGGATTTATTCCAGGAATGCAGGGCTGGTTTAATATTAGGAAAACTATTAATATAATTGACCATATTAATAATCAAATTAATAAGAACCATATGATCATCTCAATAGATGCAGAAAAAGCATTTGACAAAATCCAACATCCATTCCTACTAAAAACTCTTGAGAGTATAGGAATAAATGGATTATTCCTTAGAATAATCAGGAGTATATATTTAAGACCGTCAGTAAGCATAATATGCAATAGAAATAAACTGCAACCTTTCCCAGTAAGATCAGGAGTGAAACAAGGTTGCCCACTATCACCATTACTATTCAATATAGTACTAGAAACGCTAGCCTTGGCAATAAGAGCCGAGAAAGAGATTCAAGGAATTAGAGTAGGAAATGAGGAAATTAAACTATCACTTTTTGCAGATGACATGATGGTATACTTAGAGAACCCCAAAGACTCTGCTAAAAAGCTACTAGAAATAATTCAAAATTTCAGCAAAGTGGCAGGATACAAAATAAATCCACATAAATCCTCGGCATTTTTATATATCACTAACAAAATGCAACAGCAAGAGATACAAAGAGAAATTCCATTCCAAACAAATGTTGATAGTATAAAATATTTGGGAATCCATCTACCAAAGAAAAGTCAGGAATTATATGAGAAAAATTACAAAACACTTGCCACAAAAATAAAATCAGATTTAAATAATTGGAAAGACATTCAGTGCTCTTGGATAGGCCGAGCGAATATAATAAAGATGACAATACTCCCCAAACTAATCTATTTATTTAGTGCTATACCAATCAGACTCCCAAGAAACTATTTTAATGACCTAGAAAAAATAACAACATAATTCATATGGAAGAATAAAAGGTCAAGAATTGCAAGGGAACTAATGAAAAAAAAGTCAGAGGAAGGTGGTCTAAGTGTACCTGATCTAAAGCTATATTATATAGCAGCAGTCACCAAAACCATTTGGTATTGGCTAAGAAATAGACCGGTAGATCAGTGGAACAGATTAGATACAAAGGACAAAAAAGGGTACATCTATAGCAATCTAATCTTTGACAAACCCAAAGATTCCAACATTAGGGATAAAAATTCATTATTCGGAAAAAACTTTTGGGAAAACTGGAAATTAGTATGGCAGAAATTAGATATGGATCCACACTTAACACCATATACCAAGATAAGATCAAAATGGGTCCATGATTTAGGCATAAAGAGGGAGATAATAAATAGATTAGAGGAACAGAGGACAATCTACCTCTCAGACTTGTGGAGGAGGAAGGAATTTATGACCAGAGGAGAACTAGAGATCATTATTGATCACAAAATAGAAGATTTTGATTACATCAAACTAAAAAGTTTCTGTACAAATAATACTAATGCAAACAAGATTAGAAGGGAAGTAACAAATTGGGAAAATATTTTTAAAAACAAAGGTTCTGACAAAGGTCTCATTTCCAAAATATATAGAGAACTGACCATAATTTATAAGAAACCAAACCATTCTCCAATTGATAAATGGTCAAAGGATATGAACAGACAATTCTCAGAGGAAGAAATTGAAACTATATCCACTCACATGAAAGAGTGTTCCAAATCACTACTGATCAGAGAAATGCAAATTAAGACCACTCTGAGATACCACTACACACCTGTCAGATTGGCTAAGATGACAGGAACAAATAATGACAAATGTTGGAGGGGATGTGGGGAAATTGGGACACTAATACATTGCTGGTGGAGTTGTGAAAGAATCCAGCCATTCTGGAGAGCAATCTGGAATTATGCCCAAAAAGTTATCAAACTGTGCATACCCTTTGACCCAGCAGCGCTACTACTGGGATTATATCCCAAAGAAATACTAAAGAGCGGAAAGAGACATATATGTGCCAAAATGTTTGTGGCAGCTCTTTTTGTTGTAGCTAGAAACTGGAAGATGAATGGATGTCCATCAGTTGGAGAATGGTTGGGTAAATTGTGGTATATGAAAGTTATGGAATATTATTGCTCAGTAAGAAATGACCAGCAGGAGGAATACAGAGAGGGTTGGAGAGACTTAAATCAACTGATGCTGAGTGAAATGAGCAGAACCAGAAGATCACTGTATACTTCAACAACGATACTGTATGAGGATGTATTCTGATGGAAGTGGAAATCTTCAACATAAAGAAGATCCAACTCACTTCCAGTTGATCAATGATGGACAGAGGTAGATACACCCAGAGAAGAAACACTGGGAGGGGAATGTAAATTGTTAGCACTAATATCTGTCTGCCCAGGTTGCATGTACCTTCGGATTCTAATGTTTATTGTGCAACAAGAAAATGATATTCACACACATGTATTGTACTTAGACTATATTGTAACACATGTAAAATGTATTTTATTGCCTGTCGTCGGGGGGAGGGAAGAAGGGAGAGGGGGTAATTTGGAAAAATGAATACAAGGGATAATATTATAAAATATATATATATATATAATAAAAAAAAATTAAAAAAAAATGTATCTTTTACTAAGCGTTGTAGTATGTGCTGGGTTGTGCAAAATATAAAAATACACATAAAATATATCTGCAGTTAATTATACCTTTCTGTGGGGGGGGTCAGGGGATGGAGGAGGAAAAAAGAAAGTAAAAACACACGCAGAGAACAAAAGAAAATCTATAAGGAAGTAAAGAAAGGATAGAAAGCTTTTAAGACAATATGTAGTGTATTTTATATAGGCTTCCTTGAAATGTAAATATATTGCTTTATATTTTGAATCCTCTTTCATGTTTTGCTGTGGCCCATAGCATTTCTTCTTTTTTTTTTTTCTATTATGTATTTAAGTTTTAAATAAATACACTGTTAAAATAAATAGTGTTGCCTTCTATAGTGGAAAGGTGGGTGTGGTATTTAGGGGGAAAGTTATTGAGTTCCATTTTGAACATATTGAGTTTAAAAAGTCTACTGAAAATACAGTTTGAAATGTCTATAAAGCAATCGTAATTGTGAGATTAGAGGTCAGCATGAAAGGTAAATTAGAGATTCATCAAGCATAGAGATGGTAATTGAATCCATGGGATTTGAAGATATCAACAAATAAAATAGTATAAAGGGAGGAGAGGATATAATTTGAAGGAGCTTTTGAAAAGAGACAGAGAAGGAGCAGTGCTAGAGGTAGGAGGAAAATCAGGAGAGTAAACGAATAATGAAAAGGAGAGCATGATTTAATATTTCAAAGGCTTGCTGCAAAGAGGATAAAAAAAGAGAATAAAGATTTTTTAAAAGGACATTGTCTTTTTTATTAAGGTTAATAAATATCACTAGCATTTACTGGGAAATGACATGGTCAAATTTGGGTTTAGGAATGTCAGTAGTAGTAGTAGTAGTAGTAGTAGTAGTAGTAGTAGTAGTAGTAGTAGATCAGGGAAGGGAGAAACAGAGTATGAAGGACAATTAGGAGACCATTGTAACCATCTAGGTGAGAAGTGATACAAACCTGAACTGATTATGCTTATATAAATGGGGAGAGACAAATTCTAGATATTTTGAAGAATTAAAATAAAATATGCTATCTGTTTGGATAATGAGAATAGTTATGAAATAGTAATAGGCATAAGGACACATTTTCTAGATTGAGAATTTGGAAAAACAACAATGTAGGTTCAGCTACAAATATGTTTATATATATATATATATATATATTTTTTTTTTTTTTTTCTTTAGAGTTACATGTATCTTTAGATTTAAATAGAAGATTTTCAAAATAACAGTTATCTTGTGAATTTCCTAGGAAAGAGAAAGATTATAAGAAATCCTAGATGGCATAAAAAATACTTGGGGCAAGGATGAAAGAAAGTATGATATCTTATTTATTTATTATTTTGGGAGATGATGCCAATTATTTTTAATCAGAAAAGGATGATTACTAATGTATAAAAGAAAATGTGAAACTGTGGAAAAAATAACTGGCAAAAGAAACTTAGACATTGGTGTTGTTTATATATTAAAGTAACATTGATTTTTTAATATGTGAAAATTTCTTAACTTAAATTGGTGACATTTTATTAACCTTTAAGGATAGTAGCTGGCTTAAAATTTGTTGTACATTTATATGTATGTATACACACATACACACACATACACACACACACACACATATATATATGCATATGTATAATTTGACAAAGTATATAGAATAAAGTTTCTAGTCTTCTGAAAACTTAAAATAAAGTAGAATATTCCCCCACTGTCTATGCCTTTTATTTAGCAAAGGTACAGGTGTTAATTATAATTTTGTCTTATTTTTATAGTCAGAGAAAAAACAAAATACTGGATAGATTGTTGGTCTTGAAGTTAATACAGATTTAGTTCAAACACCATATCTTAAAAATATTAGTGTGTGACCACAAGGAAGTCATTAAATTTATTTGTGCCTCAGAAAAGTGTATAAAACTTAGCATAAATCAAAAACCATAGATTTATTTATGAAATGCCCCAGATTTCTTCTTGTTAAACTCTTCTCATCTTCCTCCTTTCAGAGAAGAGGAATCTGAAATCTAGAGGGGGGACATAATTCACACAAGATCACAAAGGCATTAAGGGAATAGTTAGCAATGAAATTCAGGTCCTCTGAAGCCAAGTCCACTGTTCTTTAGATAAAACCATGTAATCTAAGAAGAAAAGATTGGCTTGGTATTTGCATTGATAGAAGGAGTTTCCTCACCAGGAAGATAAAAAGTAAACCCACATAAATCACCAGAATTTCTATCTACTTCCAACAAAACTCAGCAGGAAGGGATAGAAAGAGAAATTCAATTTAAAATAACTGCAAATATCATAAAATATTTTAGATTTTCCCTGCCAAGACCAACTCAGGGATTATATGAGCACAATTAGAAAACATTTTTTTTTTTTCATGCAAATAGAGAAAGATCTAAACAATTAGAAAAGATTAATTGCTCATGGATAGGGAGTGTCAATATAATAACAATGGTAATGCTATTTAAACTAAATTACTTATGCAGTGCCATACCAAAGTATTTTTATATTATTGTATAGAGACAAAAAAAAATGAATAAAGAGTTGTTAGGTACTAAGACAGTAGAATTGATAGAGACAGTAATTATCTAATTTAGCATGGTTCAGTCTGATTGATATGATCCTACAAGGAGATATTATGGGCCAGAACTTGAAACAAGGTTTAAGGAATTAAGGAAACAGTGATATAATCCTACAACAAATAATGGTTTCCTAGTAATATATGATTGGTGTATACTCAGTGTACAGCATATAAGCAAGAAGCTCTCATGGCCAAACACAGAAGCCCACTAGAAGCTCTCGGAGGAGGAGAGAGATTCATTCCATCTTCCACCTCTGTGCTGCCTGGAGGCTGAAGCTGGTAGAGTCAAAGGACTAGTGGCAGGAGCTCTTGGAACCAAGGAGAGAGATAGGCTTTTATTAAAGCTAACCAGGCCCCAGGAAAAGAAACAAGACTTGCAAGGAGGCACTAAAGGTTTTGGACCTTTAACTCCTGGCTGCATTTGAGGTGATTATTGAATCTGAACTGAATTATTTAACTGAAAAGAAACCTGCTCCCAGAGAACATTACACTTTAGAGAAGATTTTTACATTTTGGTGTCCGAATGTGGGACAGACATGGTCCTGATTTCAGGGGAAAAGCCTCTGATCTTGATTTCAATGGAAAAGTCATCTCCACCCAGAAATTAGGGTGAGCACAAAAAATATACAAGGAAACTTTGTTGAAGGGTTAAGGTAGTATATCAGCTAAAATGGGACAGATGTTTAGAAAACAGCCTTCTTTTCCAATTCAAGGAAAATGTGTAGAGAGCATTATCAGACTTATAAAAAGCCAAGTGTTTGAATATAATTTGGGAACAGATCACTGAACTTTTAGAAACTACAGTTTCCTTGGTTCTCTAGGGAAAAACGAATTGGATCTAGAGGAATGAAATTAGTAGGAGAGCAACTATGTCGATTCTACAATGAAACTGGACCTGACTCAATTTCCAAAGATAAGTACACTTTTATACATACAATTTAATACAATTGGTTTTAGGAAATTATAGAGAAGTTATAAGAAGAAAGAGCAAGAGGGGGAAGGATCTAAATAAACTAGGTAAAAAAGGATGAAGATTCATATAAGAATGGAGTTAAGTACAATTTTAAGTGTGGTGCATCACAGCAGGAAGCATTAGGTCATTCCACATCCCCTTGACCGAATTCCATCAATTAACCCTTCATGGGGAGAGAGAGAGAGGAGGAGGGGGGATTGGCAATAACATATTCAGCAGCCATCTATGAAACAGTCTATATAGCAAGATTACAAAAGGCACTGGTTAAGGCAAAAAATGAAGGAGATGATATATCTGATTTTATAGATGTATACCCTGTGATTGAAGACCTTGACTCTTCAGGTCAAAAAAGGAGAAGATACTCTCCTTTTGATCTGGAAAAATTAAGGATTTGAAAAAAGGCTGCACTCTTTATGGGGCTACATCATCTTATGTTAAGATGTTGCTAGATAATTTGTCTTATGAAATTGTAATCCCTTGTGATTGGAAATTCATAGCAAGAACATCTTTAGAACCTGGACTTTTGGAGTGTCATGAATTATGTAGGATTCAAGCCCAACACAATAGGCAAACAGGAGTTAATATACACATCACCTTTGACCAACTAGCAGGTAAAGATCAATATGCAGAGAATTCAGCACAGATTGATTATCCCATAAGAGTGTATGAGCAAATTGCTACTGCTGCTATAAAAGCTTAGGGTTCCCTCCCAGGGAAAGATGAAGTTAAGCCTTCAAAAAATAGAGCAAAGTCCCAATGAACTATTTGTAGATTTTGTGGGATGTTTGCAAACAGCTGTCATAAGAACCATTGGAGAAAATGCAGCTACAGAAATAATGACCAGACATTTGGCTAAGGAAAATGTCAATGAGGTTTGCAGAAGAATTATATGGGGACTACACAAGGATGCTACTTTAGAGGAGATCATAAGATGCTGTGCCACAGTGGGCACAAATGCTTATTATACCCAGATTATGATGAACATGGGAAGATAGGGTCCCTCTTAGCAAGGGACTTCTAGAGAAAATTGAGCCCAGTGTAGGCAGAGATAGAATAAGAAGATAGGGTGAAAGAAGACCTAAAACACTATGTCCAAAATTCCACAAGGGCTTCCGCTGTGTCTCAGAATGTAGACTGATGCAGGGAAATGCAGGGCCTAGCTCCAAGACATCATACAAAAGAGAGGTGGGGCATGATGGCAGCACTGGTTACACCTTTAGAAGCTCAATATTCTGAAGTAATCAATCAGACAAAAAGCAATCACATGGCAGAAAGGGATTACATGATCAACCAGCAGAAAAGCAATCAGATAGCAGAAAGGGTTACAATTGGAGAGAATACAGGCTTTTTAACTCAACAGAAGGGCAGTGTCCAGTGAGAGCAGCTTCAATATAATGAGCAACTCCAATGTAACTGCCAGGTGATGAGAAGAGATTTCAAAAGTGGTAAATAGAAGGGACTAGATAGGTCAACTGACTGGGAGAAAAAGTTTGCTTGTATCTTTACAGATGGAGAAGGAATCAGATGGGTGCCAACAAGCACCTGGAGAAAAACTTCAAAACAAAGGAGAAGACCTAGAAAATATCTGACACTGAAGGAGCATGGCTGATAATGAGACTATTAAAGAACTCTAAAACCAGCAGGAATCATTCGAATCCTTGAGATGAAAAATTGTTGATGAGACTATTGCAGGACTTCAAAACTTGCAGAAATTATTGGATTCCTGACACATGAACTAATGGACAATGGATTACTTTTGGACTATTTTTTAGGACTTATGGACATGTATAATTGCTCTTTTTGATTCATTCTATTTATCACATCACTGCTATCCTGTGTTATGTTACTATATGTGCTTATGTAATTTATGTAATTATGTGTAATCCCTCCCATATTGATGGATTTATGTATACGTGTTTCCTAGCTGCATTTGGGGTGATTACATTGAATTGAAATGAAAGTTGCTCCCAGAATCCCCTGAGAAATCCATTCCCAGAGAACATTATATTTTAGAGAAGAATATTACAAAGAGCAAAAGGTCAATAACATCTAAGAAATGAATTTTAAAATGTGGAAAAAGTAGCATAATAGCAGCAGATTTCAAAATATTTTATGCTATTAATTTTGAAAACAATCTCTTATTAGTTAAAAAATAAAGCTGTAAATAACAAAATATGATTGTGTGCACAATACCAGAAAATTGCATTAGTATGTAGTGTTTGATAAATCCTAAAATAAAAGTTTTTGGTAAAAAAAATCACTCTTTGACAAAATATTGCTGGGAAAATGGAAAGCTGTTTGGTACAAACTAGTCATAAATCAATATCTCATATTACATACCAAGATAAATTCAAATTGGATACAATGTTTACACATAAAGAATATTATATATAATTATGAGACCATGAAAAATTGTAACTTTCAGATATATAAATATAGTAACAGTTTATTAACAATAATAAGATAAAGAGGATCATGTGAAGTCAAATGGATAATTTTTATCTTATGGAATTAAAAATTCCCTCCAACCACACACACACACACACACACACACACACACACACTCAAGACCCATGCAGCCAAATGTAGCACAAAAATAGAAAATTTCAGTAATAATGATTTGTAACAATTTCCTTTAATGAAAACTTTGTTTCTCCAAACAATCACCACCCAAAACAAAAACGAAAATAAAAGCAAAACAAAACAGGAAACAGCCAAAATTTACAAAAAATAAGAATAATTTCTAATTGATAAATGATCAAAAGATATGATGAGGAAGCATTTTTCAAAAGAAATCAAAGTCTCCATAGTCAAAAATGTTCAAAATCACTATTATGTAGAGAAATTCAAATAAAATCACCCATGAAACACCACTTTACATATATTATATTGACTAACAAAATAGAAAAGAAAAATCATAAATGCTGGTTAGGATCTAGAAAAAATAACATATCTAATGTACCATTGGTAGATGTTATCTGGGGATCCAACTATTCAGGAGAATAATTGGAAATTATTTCTAAAGGGTTACGACTGTGATTACTCTTTTACTGCAAAACCACGACTAGGCCATATTCCAAAGGGATTTTTTTTTTTTTTAAAGGAAATGCTCCTACATGTACAAAAATATTTATAATACCTCAATGTTCATCACATCTACTTAGTAACAGTGGAATTGCAAAGATGTTCAATATTTGGAAACTAGCTGAAGAAACTGTAGTATATGATTGCAGTGGAGAATTTTTGTGCTATAGGAAATGATGAACAGGAAGATGTCAGGAAAAAAAAAAAAAAAAAGTAAAACCTGGGAAGAAGTGCATGAAGTGATACAAATTCATGCAACCACAACCAGGAGTACATTGTACATAGGATATAATGATGATTAAATATGAAAAAAACTTAACTACTCATACCAGGGCAATAATTCAAGATAATTCCAAAGGGTCCATGTTATTCACCTCCAGAGAAACTTCTAAAGAACTCAGTGCAGATTAAAGCATAATCCTCCCCCCCCCAATTTTCTATATTTCTTGCTTTTTTTTTTTGTTTTGTTTTGTTTGTTTTTTTTTTTTTTGTTTTTTTTTGAGGGGGGAGATACTATCGCCCATTTACAGAAATGTCTTTTGCATGACTTTAGCTGCATTATTGATATCTTTGTTTCTTTATCAATGAGTGGAGGATATATGAAAAGAATAGAGATAATATGGAAATACAAATTAAAAAAAAAAAAAAAAGAAAAAGGAATCCAAATAAATACATGAAAAGGGAAAAATGATTTGCTCAGTGTCTGAATTGGTAGAAAAAAAAATATCACCAGGATATCCATCACACTGATTGAAAAATCTTAGATTTTTGCATATAGAAGATATATATTGAGATCTGCCTATTGAAATAGGTTACTAAACAATAAAAAAAATGTTTAATAAAAAGTAAGAATGCTGAATTACTTTACTATCAATAATGACAGTTCAAAAGCACAAATATTTTCTGAGATTAAGGTAATGAGCAAAGGATTTGATTCATTATATTTTCTAATTTTCTGGAAATGCTGTTTTCATGTATTTATTTCATAGTCATCTTTATGAAGCCTTGAGTAGTTTTTCCTATTTCAATGAATATTCATTTTGATGTTTGAAATTATGATGTAGAAACTTATTTTCTTCATTATTTCTCTATTATTAAATTTTTATTGATATTTTCTGTTACTTATATTGTCAGAGTTATACAAAATGCTACTTCCACTCACTCCCCCAAAGAAATATCCTGTATGACAAATAGTATTTTTAGAGAGGAAAAAAAACACAAAACAAACAATACAACTTTTTGAATCATTGAAGAAATCTGAAAAGACATGCAAAGTTTAAAACATGTAGACCTCCCATTTCAATGAAGGGGTATATTAGAAGTTTCCTCCTATATACATTCAAATCCTGCTTGATCCTTATAAGATTTTTTAATTTTCATTTTTGAATCTCTGATATATTTTTGACATTTATATATATATATATATATACATATATATATATATATATATATGTATATATATATATATATTTATATGGTAGTTTTTTTGTCATCATTGCTAACTTTATTCTCCATCAGTTCATATATATCTTTCTATGCTTCTCTGTATTTATTAAATATATAATGTCTTGCACAACACTTAACATTCTATTGTATACATGTACTACAATTTCTGTAGCCATTCTCCAGTCAATGAGCATCTACACTGTTTCCAATTCTTTTTCTTTTTCTTTTTCTTTTTTTTTTTCACAAAAAAATACTATAGCCAGCACTTATATGTATATGGGAAGTTCATTGTTTTTAATAGATTCTGAGCTTATACTTTTGTATAAGCTCAGTAACAAATACTGAATCAAAAATTATGGATGTTATCCAGATTGTGTCTCTAGGAATTGCCCTACAAGTAGGGCAAATTCATATTATTTTATAATTATACTTGTTGCTTCAACTTCAACTTCCCTTCCCCCTTGGAGAGTATTCAGTAATTCTCCTCTATGTTTTATTTATTTGGAAATTTGAAATTTACTAAGTTAGAAAACTTATGATGCCAGTCATTAATGGTTTGTCATTTTTCTAGGCTTTCCCTAGGAGAGAGCTCTAACATTTTCCCTTGGAACTTGGCGATATGCTACCAGTTCTGTGACAAGAGTGCCAGGGGCATACTTCAAAATGGTATGTCTGCCAAATGCAGATCTGTGTCCCTAATGGCAGGGTCACTTTGAATATAAACTATCAACAAGACTTTGAATATTTAGTTTGTTTTCTTTATAGTCCAATTGATTTCCACTATAAATGTTGATATGCACAGAGGTGGCCAGTGTAGTAAAATGAACTGGGACCTGTGAGCTTATGAAATATTCATCTTATGTCCAATATAACAAACATTTTAGGCTGTTGTTTCCATAAAGCACATTTGCTCATAGTTGTCTACTGTCTATCCACTTTAGTTTTTTTACTTGGGTAATAATGACAAAGATACATTTATAATTGATATACTTCTGTAATCTCTGAAATATTTCTGACACAAGTCAGAGGCATAAAAGCTTGGATAGACTACTGGACTTGGAGAAAGAAGCCCTAGGTTGGAATCATGCCTTTGACAAGTACAAGCTATGTGACACTGGAAAATTTGCTTAAGTTCTCTGAGCTTCTATTTCCACTTCTGTAAAATGGAGATAATAACATTTGCCTCATAAAGTTGTTGAGGATCAAATGAGATAATGTAGGCAAAGTGCTCTGCAAAATGCAGAATGCTTTATAAATATCAGTTAAGGGAGAAAGTGGAAAGAGAATTGGTTCTGAAGTGACTTAAATCTTATTTTCGAAATTTATGCTCTGTGTAACCTTGTTTCCTCATTTGCCAAAGGAGGGAGGTGGATGATAAGATTTCTTTGTTAACTGTCAGCCTTAGGGCCTTCATCCTATGATATCATCATCATTATTACAATAGTTAAATTACTATTAATTATTTGACAATTATCCTTTCTATCTTAAATTTACAATCCTATGAAATGTCCCTTTATATTTTTTGTAAATGTAATTAGAGGTCCTGACAGGCTAAAAAGACTATCATTCCAGCTAAAAACAAAACAAACAAAATCAACCAATCAAAGGACCTTTTTATGCTTCTGGAATGCTCTATATAGAATTGATTAAAGGAAAGGGGAGTCTCCCAGATATCTGTACACTATAGGGGTTGACAACATTATAGTTCATAGGAAAAAGGGTTATTTTAGAAATCAGAAAACCTGGTTCAAATATGAAATCTGATCCTGAGCAAAGCACTTAAAATTCCTGGATCTTGGTTCTCAAATTTGTAGATAATAAGGTGGCATTCTATTCCATTATTACACTCTCAGATATCTGAATCTGCTGTTTTTGTTCTCACAGGCGAATTCAGTGGAAAGTAGTGTATAAAATAAGTCCAATAGTGTATTAAGAATTATTTATTGCTAAGAATTAACTAGCATTAAGATTTTTTTTGGTGAGATTCAGTGATTTGCCTGGGATCTCATACCTAGCATTAAGTATCTGAATTTGGATTTGAACTTAGTTCCTCCTGAATTTAGTGCTCGTGTTCTATGTACTGTGCCACCCAACTGCACCAGGTATTAAGAATTTTAAATGAGAAAAAGCAATGATATCAGGACAATTTGTTCAGAATGCAAATAACCTGATCATACTCATCCTCTCCAAATGTCCCAGACTTCCTTGGCTTTGGGAACATTACTCCTTCAATGACCAATAGATGTATATGCTTAAAAACCCAGTAAAACTGCATAATCTAGACTCAACAAACAAGTCATCTTGCTGCTTGTTCACCTATGGAGCTATGGCTATAAGAATTATATTATATAAATCTTCAACTTAGTGCATATAAATGATACAGTTATGTAAATAATTGTGCTGGTTTTACTGTAAAAGTGAATATGCACTGTAAGAAATTGGCATTTTTGTTCTCCGGAGAAGTTGGGATAATGAAAAGAGACAAACTAAGCTCCAGCCTGAAAAAAGATGGAGCTGGGAGTTAGTGGGATTTATGCTTTACCAATCTTTTGCCTGTTGTGCTTAATTTTTACCATATTTTTAATCTACTTAATTAATCTAATTAAATTGCTATTCAGTTTAAACTTGAATGGGGTTTAGAGAAGAATTTAAATACTATTAAATCTGAAAAGTAATGAAAGAAAGAAGTAGTTGAGGGTGGAAGCATATAAGGAATATATTAAATGTTAAAGTGGAAGATAGTGTGTTCCTGTAGAAAAAAGCATGCTTACTTTGGAGACAGACATACAAGCCTTTTCAGTATGTTGATAGGAACATAGGTATGCAGAATAGGGCAAATGCCTTGGGGAAATAATTTACAATCTATAATTTGTCAATAGCACAATCATGCTTTCACTAGAATAAAATAGTCATCACAAATCTCATCATCATGATTGCTCTAGCTTTGGTACTCAGTACCTTCTCAAAGTCCAAATTGTCTTTACGATCTGATTGTAATGCTTGAGAGTACTATGTAATCTTTTAAGTCCAAACCAACTCCATAAGGCAGAAAGTTATAGTCAAGATTCTGATCTGCTTTAGTGGAAAGGCTTTTCATACTGGAAGGACCTCAGATGAAAGAAATGTTAGTAAAAAGAAATAAGGACAAACATTTTCTATTTCTTTTATCAACAAAATTTTTTTATGAGTACCCAATGAGTTATTCATGCAGAGAGATGTTACATAATGATCTATTTATTACAGGAGAGAAGAGCAGTAGCCAATAGTGCTTTAAATTGAATTTTAGGAAATTGCTATTATTTTGATAGTTGGTGAAATGAAAAGATTATTATATTTGAGGGCAGAAAAGTTTCCTTCTATTTGTGTTAGTGTAACAGTCACATCGCATTTTGGAGCCTATGTCCACCTCTATATCATAAAACTTTGGAATTAGTGACCTTTATATTTCATTAAAGCTACAAATTTCTGTTCCCCACCTATTTCTTGCATACTCTGGAATTTATGGGGAATCCTCTGATTGCATACCTGACCAGGAATCAGTTGCAAAGGAAGAATAGTAAAAGGTTTGTATTACTCATACCGAAATGAATAGTTTTGTTCAATAGAACCATGTTGGCTGATCAAAAGTGATCACCATACATTTAAAGCTGAAAGAGCCAATCAAACTTTGCTCTTCAATCCCAACTCAATCCTCGCCTTTACCATTTTACTAAGAGTAAACTGGAAAGCAGAAGGAAACTTGTCTTTCCTAAGGCCACCAAAAAAACAACTCAATTCAAGTCAAGAATCTTTTACATATCCCAAAGTTGTTCACCATTGTACACTTAAAAAACAAGAATAGATCTTGCCTTAAAAGAAATACACATCTGTTGGATTCCAATTTGACCGGACATTTTCTTCAACCAAATCCCGTGACTTTTAACTGCACATCTCATGTTCTATAGGTCTATAAGTTGATAAAATCTTGATACTACAAATAATACTTAACAAAAACTCAAAATCTTTCAATGTTTCAAGTTGAAGGATAAAAAAATATTCATTATCCAACCAAGAAACATGTCTTGTTGTTCCCAAAGAAAAATGTAAAATCCTAAGATTTATTTTTTGCCATCCTGACTTATTTACTAATTAAAAATATACATTGATGTAATAATGCTCCCATAAATCAGGATTAACTACTTCAAATATTTATAATCTAGAAATATATACCATAGAAGGGAAATCTTATTTTCCTAAAGTACCTTAGAATTTTTAATGATCTATACATTTCTTTAGTGTTGTATTATCCATATATTTTTACTGTCCCCTTTTTATAAGATAGTAAGTTCTAATCCAATAGAATTTCCTGTCAAAAGCATTTTAATTCTGTAGAAGTATTATGTAAAATTCTGTAGAATTTAATTCTGTAGACCTTAATAATTTTAAATTTGAATGTAGACAACTTAGGACATATCCATTTTGACTGTATTATCAGCGCCTTTATAGAAACACTATTTTAATTGGACAACTTGAAGTATGTCTTTCCTATCATAATATAAATGCAAATTGGTCATTCTCTCAGCATGAATTACAGGTTCAACTCAATTCAGAAGACAAGGTATCACTCGACCTATGTTTTTTTTTTTTTTAGGAACTTAGTACTTCTATGAGATAGAAGTGAAGGAGTGCAAGGGGATACAAGGGGAGGGAAAATATGGAAGTAAATAGAATGCCATATATGAGAAACACCAAGCAAACCAATTTTACTGGAAGATAGAATGCTATTAAGGAATGGGAAGAACAATAACATTTCAAGTTCACAGATACAAAGCTAGAAAATACTTTGGAAATTAGCTCATCCAACATTTTTATTTTTAGATGAAAAAATACTAAACTCAAAGTGGGGATGTGATATACACAATGTCACATGGGAAGCAAGTGGCAGAGCTGGAATCTTAATCCAAGTCTTCTGACTTCAAGTCTGGCAATATTTTTCAGTGACCTAAAACAATACTAGTTTTGAACAACAAAAATGGAACATTGTCTGCACTCAAGAATTTATACATTATCTGGCACATAGTAACAATGTATTTATTAATTGTTATAAATATGGGAATCTATATTTATACAAGTAAATATAAAACAATTATGAGATAATCGGAGGGTCCAGAGGCACCTCACAGAGGTCAACAAAACCATCCTGAAGAGCATGGAAATTAATTTTAACTAGAAGAAAACTAGATATTTGAAGAGTTGAAGCCTAGAAGGAAGAATAATGGGGAGAGTCATTGGAAGAGCAGAGTTATGGAAAAGAAAAGAAAAAGGGAGGGGATAAATAATTATGTAATACTTACTAAATGCCAACAGTATATTAAGCATTTTTTCAATTATTATCTTATCTGAACTTCATAACAGCCATTGTGAGGTAGTTGACATTATTGTCCCTATTTTCCAGTTGAAGAATTTGAAGCAAAGAGAGATTAAATGATTTAACCAGTCCAGGGTCATGCATCTAAGGCCACATTTGAACACAGGTATTCCTGACCACAGAACAGATACTCAGTCCATTGTATCACCTACCAAATGCTTTTTAAGTACATGCTATATGCGAAGAATAGGGGGGAAAATCATTGTAATTGCCTAAAAATAAATTTGATTCCTTTTTTATTTCTATATCATTTGTCTTTCAATTGAGCACACTAAAGTTATTTTATCTCAGGAGGAAGAGAAGAAGAAACTTTTGAGTTCAAGTCCTGGCTTAGTCATTTACCTTACCCCAATAATTTAAATGACCAACCGGAATTGCAATTCCTATATTTATTTAAGTTAAAAACAACAACAAACTTTACAAAATGGGGATGTTAATATCAGTACTGCCTATCTCAAATATAAGCACAATAGTTTTATCAAGTTAAAAACCATTTAAAGAATTTTAAACATGCTCTGCATATGTCATGTCATTTTAGGCTGACAACACTTCAAGATAGTTACCATAGATATAATTGTTCTCATTTTACAGATGTGAAGTGAAGTTATTTACTCATGGTCATACATTGGTAATAAATAACAACCTGTAAGAAATGTAAATGAGAGAAGACACGATATCCTAGTTCTTTTGCCAACTTTATCAGTTGGCAATATTTGTAAATTGCTATAGATTACTACTCTTAGTTTTTATTATTTTATTTTATTATTATTATTATTATTTTGGTGTGTGTGTATGTGTGTGTGTGTGTGTGTGTGTGTGTGTGTGTGTGTGTGTGTATGTATGTGTTTTCTTGTTTTCTGTCCTGGGACATGAGTGAATATTCATGACTTAACAAGCAATGCATCATTGTACTGACTTGGGCTACTGTATATATAAACCTTTATCCTTTCCAACTGAAAAATCCATAATCATTCTATATTGCAGTTGAATAAAGGTTTCGTAAGGAGAGAAGAAATAAAAAAGAGAGGCAAAGGGATAGAAAAGGAGGTGAGGAAGAATTCATTCTGCTCTCAGAAAGTGAAAGAACCATTTTCTTCTCAATTATATTGCATTCTTTTCTAATTTTTTAACCCTTACTATTCCCAGATTTTCAGTTCTTATAGTTCTCTTCTAGTTCTACAGTGTTTTTGTATAGGAGAGGGAAAGGGGGGGGGAAGAGCATATGAAGAATTTAGTTGTTTTTAGACTATTAATAAATATTGATTTAACTGTTGATTCTTTAAATATGAAAAAAATCTTTAAAAAAAATAAAAAAACAAAACAAAAAAAATATGAAAAAATATTTTCCCCCCAAAGGCCAGTAATGAAGCATATTGCTGAAGGTATGGAATCCATGGGAGTAAAAGACATTTTTTGTTCTCAGGACCTAACAGGAAGTTGCCATGTTTCCCCGGGTGGAAAGATAGGCTGAGGGTTACAGCAGGTTGCTGAATATGCAAAGATGTTCTCATGAACTGCTTGCTTTGTGATCAGCATCTGATGCACTACATAGGTTCTCCTCCAATTGGTATTCTCTCACTATTCATGAGATGTCCACAAGGTGCACATGTAAGCTCTTGGCACAATGATTGGAGAATGCTCATTGATCATGATTGCTAAAGCGTTTAAAACAAAGGCTGTGCTGCTCAATAAACTGAAGTCTTTTCGTACCATCACTGGCTTCCTTCCCATTAATCTGTTCCTGAGAAAGCAAGAAGCATAAGTTTGTCTCATGTTCTCCCACCGAAACTGCTGTGACAACCTAAAAGTCAATTTAGCAAATATTTGACTTATTTGCTGAATGAAGAGAGATGGCTGCCAAAGAAAATACTAGGTTAAAATTTAAATACAGACAAAATCTTATGAGAAAGGATGATGAATGAGTATGTGTAATATTTGAAAGCATTGAGAAGTAGTAGAAGATAAGTCCAAACTAAAGAAGATTTGACAAGACTGAAATGAGCATAATAATTTCAAGGCTATTAAAACATGAAAAATAAAAATAAGACTATAAAAAGAAGGAAAATGGAATGTATTTGCAAAAATCATTAAAACAAATTGTCCTTTCAATCAAGAACAATGTAGCTACAACATGCAGAACAAAATATTACAGTTCCTGAGAAGCTTTTAGAGGAAGTAGAATTGTCACTAATGAAAACAGAAAAAAGAAACCAATTGCATTGACATGAGTTTAAATACATGGAATCTGTACTAAAGACAGTACAATTGTGATGGTCTTGAAGGATCATTTTATATGGTATATGAAGAAGAAAGTTTACTATAGGCATAGAAATGTCAGACTTTTATGTTTCCTGAAAAAAAATGGCGACAAAAATAATCTACAATTGTATGATTGACATGTGTGCCAACTATCAAATATACAAAGTGTTTGAGAGGCATCTAATAATATTTTAATAATAATTAACATTTATATAGCACTTTCTATATGCTAGGCTCTGTGCTAAGTATTACTGTTTCATTATCTATCCACTGTACTACTTATTTGCCATTATTCACAAGTTGAAGTGATTAGAACTCATCTTTGATGAGTTCATTAGTAGAGGGGGAAAATGCTTTCCAATAATAATCAATATTGGGGCACATTGCATCATCACTGTATTAGTTGACTAAATAATATGAGATTTTCTGTTGATTATAAAAACAAAAAACAAACAAAAATTGACTCAGAGCAAATGAGGCATAATTACAGCTTTATTATGTTTTTATTAAATCTTTTCATTTTCAGAACATATGCATGAATAATTTTCAACATTTGCCCTTGGAATACCTTATGTTCCAATTTTTTCACCTCTCTTCCTTTCATCTCTATCCCTAGACAACAAGTAATGCATGATAAACCAGCGTATGTTAAACATGCAGATCTTCTATATATATTTCCACAAATATCATGCTGCCCAAGAAAAATCACATGAAAAAGGAAACAAATGAAAAAGAAAGCAAAAAGCAAGCAAACAACAAGAAAAAGAGTGAAAATACTGTGGTGTGATCCACACTCAATTCCCATAGTTCTCTCTCTGATTGAAGATGTCTCTCTTCATCACCAGACCATTGGAACTGGCCTGAATCATCTCATTGTTAAAGAGAGTCGAGTCCATTAGAATTGCTCATTTCATAATCTTGCTGTTGCTATATATCTTCTTATAGAAAAATAATAATCCATTATATTAATTTGCCATAACATATTTAGCCATTCTCCAACTGATCGGTAGCCACTCAGTTTCTAGTTTCTTGCTACCACAAAAAGAGCTGCCACAAACATTTTTGCATATATGGCTCAGTTTCCCTTCTTTATGATCTCTTTGGGATGCTAGCCCAGTAAAAACACTGCTGGATCAAAGGATTTTGATAGCTCTTTGGGAATAGTTCTAAATTGCTGTCCAGAACATTTGAAACAATTCACAACTCCACCAATATATTAATGTCTCAATTTTCCCACATCCCCTCCAACATTCGTCATTATGTTTTCATGTCATCTTAGCCAATCTGAGAGGTATTTAGTAGTATCTCATAGTTGTCTTAATTTTCATTTATCTGATCAATAGTGATTTAGAGCATCTTTTTCATATGATTAAATGGTTTTCATTTCTTCATCTGATAATTGTCTGCATATTCTTTGACTATCAGATGGAGAAGGGCTTACATTCTTATAAATTTGAGTCATGTCTCTATATATGTTAGCAATGATGCCTTTATCACAACCCTTGAATTTAAAATTTTCCCCAGTTTATTGTTTCTTTTCTAATCTTGTCTGCATAGGTTTTGTTTGTACCAAAAAAAAAAAACAACTTTTTAACTTAATATAAACAAAATTATCCATTGATGGAGTTTTTTCAACAAGATGTTAGTCAACACTATATCAAGAGCATTCAAGTTTCCTTAGAAGATGTAACAATTGAACAAACCTGTTAAATAATCATCTAACAATAAATATTAGATAATGCATAAAACATATATACATATATATATATATATATATATTAAAGTATTTTCTACTAAGATAGAATATATCCAGTGCTTACTGTAGTTTGTAATCAATATCTCGAGGATACAGACAATATATTTTAGACATATACAATCATGTAAAACATTTCCCCATTAACGATTTTATACAAGAAGACTATTTTTTTTCTATTTTTGGCTGAGGCAATTAGGGTTAAGTGACTTAAATTGTTTACCATCTCAGGCAGAAGGAAGAGGAGGGAAGAGGGGAAGAATAGAAATTTGGAACTCAGAATGATGGGATCCCCACATGTGATTATTTGTGGATTATATTACATCAAACTTCAAGTTTTTGCCCAGTTTCCTAGAAAATAACTCTAATAACTTAAAGGACTTTACCTATGTATAATAAAGAGAAAATGAATGTCTATTACTCATATTTCAACATCTTCCTCAATGGGCAGGCTCTGCATCTTGTCCAATAGTACATAGATCTAGAACAAATAGTGCAGGTGGACAATGAGTTTGACCCAAAATTTAAAATGAGAAGGATATAAAGATGTATTGCTTTTGGAAAACTACAAAGGACTTTTATTGACCATTGGGATTAAATGGCAGGTAACACACAAACTACTCTAATTGTATGAGTGTGATGTGCAAGAAGAGAGCTAGGGAAAATTCCAGCAGGCTGTATGGATCTGCTATTGAAAGGATGTGGATGAGATATAAAGAATGTAATGACATGAAAGGGTGGATTTAAAGATTCATTGTTTGGGGAAAATTTAAATGGGATAATAACAAAAATGCATTTGAGTTCAGCAACTTCTGATATAGTTTTGGTTGCACATACTTGGCAGACAGGTGATTTACTACATAGAATGCTAGATCCAGAGGCAGTAAGATTTAAGTACGAATCCAAATTCATAAATCTACTTGTTGTACAGTACTGTGCTAGAAGTTTAATCTCTGTTGAATTCAGTTTTCTCAACTGTAAATGGAGAAAATAGTGGTCCATATCTTCTATGTTTGTTGGGAACATATATGCATTTCGCAAAATTTAAAGTGCTTTATAAATATTTGATTTTTATATTACTTTTTAGTATTGTTATTTGTGCCATGCCTTGTACCTTGCGGGAGTCTACAACTTCTTTCATGTTTATCATCATTTCTGAAAGTCTTAAATAAGAGTTTATCTTCTGTATTTGTCTATATATCTCTATATCTATCTATCTATCTATCTATCTATATACATATATATGTATATATGTATACATATATACATATATATGCCAATATAAAGGTCAATAGACTTTACCTACATCTTTCATGTAAATAAATTCCATATCTTTAGTATGATGACTTAAAATATGTAAGAAATCCCAAGAATCATCTAGCCTCCTTCTTTTATTTTACAGATGAAGGAGCTCAACTATAAAGAAGCATAATAAAACCCACAAGACACCCAGATAATATGAAGCAATTCCAGAATAATCAAGCACAAAACTATTCTATAATGAGCATTGTGTTTTCTATTTACTAATGTGCATATTTCTTTTCTTTTCTTTTCTTTTCTTTTTTTTTTTTTTTTTTTTTGACTTGGGCATTAGTGGAGATTTATCTGTTTGCTTTTTTTTTTCTTTCACCTGTTTTCATTCAATTTTATATGAAGAAGCTGAAATATCTATCATGTAGGGCTATTACCTTCCATTAGTGTGGACTATTGTAGAGTTTATTTCAGCTCTAAGTGCCATTATTTATTTATTTATTCACTCATTTATTCATTCATTCATTTATTAATTATTATTATTATTATTAATTTTCTTGCTGAAGCAATTGGGGTTAAGTGATTTGCCCAGGGTCACACAGCCAGGAAGTATTAAGTGTCTAACTCTAGTTTTGAACTCAGGTCCTCCTGACTTCAGGGCAGATAATCTATCCACTGCATTACCTATCTGCCCAAATGTCATTATTATCAATTCAGATTCCATAATATTAACTGTGCATTGGTTTTCTTTTTATCTATATGGGGTTTTGTTTTGCTTGTCCCATCTTCTTCAATATAAGAATCTTGTCACTTGTCATCTGTGTTCCCTATATCACTCAGCAAAAATCAGAACAGATACAAACTTTCAATCCTACCCAATTTGTAGAATTGAATTAATACTATCTTCAATAAGCAGGAAATATAAACATGCATGTTACACATTTGCATGATTTTTTTATCCTAATACTGGAAATTAATTCAGTTACCCACCTTGTTAGGGGTAGAATTTTTAAAAAGTTTAAAGGCAAAACAGAATGCTGTTTTGATTTCATTTTTCTAAAACAAAGAGACATAATTCAGGTTTTTCTTCAAAATTCATGAAGGGTGATAAAGACTGGAAGAAAACATGTAGAAGAGAAGGTATCTCTAGTAATCCTTATCCTCAATTGACTATGTCCGAGACTTTTGATAATTTCTCCTTTGGTGAGATCTGGGACTTTATCTCTTGATTGACCTATGATAGCTCACTCCCACTATGTACAGGTCATTCAGTGTATATTACCTGATATATGTATTCTACTCTGTATGTCTTCTCTGAATTTCTTTTGCTATTAGCTTAAGTATAGGGATTTTTTTCCCTATTAATTATTCACGAGGTTAGGTGGCACAGTGAATAGAGCACTGGGCATGGAAAACTCATCTTCATGAGTTCAAATTTAGCAGCAGATGCATACATTAGTATGTGTGTATACATAATTATACATATATGTATATACACACTTATACCATATGACCAGGTAAATCACTTTTCTTGCTTGCTTTAATTCCTAATTTGTAAAATGAGTTTGAAAAAAGAGCAAATCACCTCACTTTCTTTGGCATGAAAACACTAAATAGAATCAGAAAGAGTCAGACATATCTGAAAGGACTGAATAGTTAAGCTTTTGTTCTTTATAGAAATGACATTTGGTAGGAAAGGACTCAAGCCTTGGATAAATTACTTAGAAAATTAATATATTTAGAGACAGTGAACAATAACTCTGAATCTAGGAATTATTTCCTGTAGATTAATAATATTTAAGAAGGAAGAGAAATATAATGCCAACCAAAGGAGAGAAGACTACTTAATCTCAGGGATCAAACTTCTCATTTACTGTTGTGAATCAGTCTCTCTTACAGAAGAAGAGTAGTTGGAAAAAATACAAAGATTATTATTCATGTCTCTCTGAAAATCATTTATAGACACACACCTGTGTTTGAGGATGCATGGTCCACACATGGGCAAAACTCAGCACCTCTCCATCCCTCATTCCCCTAATATCCCACACATACACATACATATATTCTTACAGATATTTCAGGAAGCATCACAGAATGAACAAAATGCCAGACGTAGATCTTAAATCTGTGTTGACACTCAATCTTTGACATTTACTAACCTATCTGACACAGGTGAGTAACAACTTATATGCGCTTCCAGCAACTAGTTCCCTGGGATTTAAATAAGGGAAACACTGAGAATTGTAGAGTGAAAGATATTATTTACTTTGACGAAATTCCATCCACATGTGAAAAGAATTAAATGCATTCAAATTCTGGCTCATTACTTGAAATTTGTCCTATTCCATTCTGGTATATATTTTGTGCCATTATCATATTTAGCACTTGATATCTCAATTTTAACAGTGATTTTGCATATGTAATCATGCCATGGATTTTATTTGAAAATTTTACCCTGAAGACATTTTATTCCCCATCACAATCCATCAAACAAATTGTTTGTAGACAAAGAAATAAACAACTTGTGTTGACAGGTGAGGAATACTATTATAAAGTTCATATGAAGTTTGCTTACCTTTTATTTCAAAAATGTTTTTTTTTTCTTTAACAAGATCTCTATCAGTCTGAGGACATTTTTAGTGGAATCCATGTCTTTTAAGATTTTGGTATCATCCTTATTACTTTGTTCCCAGAAACTAATTGGTTAGTAGAGGATTAGCCCCAAATTTTAAAGATACTGTTCATAATACCAAAGTATGATTTCTGGTTATGGAATTTCCTGGATAATAGGTTAGACGTTACATCAATATAAGCAACAAGAAGAAAATTAAACTTTATGAAGTCTTGTTAAGTTTTAAAAAACTGGTGGCATCTTAGAAATCTTCCATATTTTTTTCAAATAAGCACAAATATATAGACATACATAAGAAATCCTTAGGAAGTGATAATTCTTTTTTTCTTCTCAGATTCCCTTGTTAACAATCAAGAGCTACCTAAATGAAATTTTATAGTTTTTTCTTCTATTTGTCTTATTTAAGAACTTTAAAAAAGATTAGAAAAAACTCAATAACTTTATAATTAAATTATCATTTTAGAACTTATAACTTGGTTTTACCACTCAAAACTAGTTTTACATTTATACCCTTTAATTTAAAATTCTTTAAAATAAAAACAAAGGAATAATAAATTAGTTTTAAATAAATGTATATCTTACTAAAGACACTACTGCATTTTTTTTTTTTTTTAGTGCAGGAATCTTGTTTTTCATATTGATATAGTTTCTATCCCTAAACAACCTGAATTCACTATGCCAGCACAGGAATATGTAGTTAGGTGTCTAAATTATGTATATTACTCATTCTCAGGGAGGTAATTTTATGTTTTAAAACGGCTTTCAAGGTCATTTCAGTTTCTGTCTTTTTCATAAATCCTAATTTACCCTGCTGACACACTCTGGGGGAAATATGTCTAAAAGAATTTGGTATAAAAATTGCAATGATGATCATTATTCCAAGGATTTTTAAAAACATGAACTTGTTCTATGAAAAAGAAACAGCCATATAATTAAATTAGCACCTAGAGAATCTATAATAAAAATATAATATAAATTAGATAGTTTAGACAGATGTTCAAAGTACTGTTGTTACATATATAGATCAAAGCAGTAATCTATAAATCAAATGTCAAATATACTATGGCTGCTAACCTCCTTTTCTTTCATTTTATCTTACTTTTACATTTATTTTTTAGGAAGCCTTACTGTAAGATTGATATTCTGACTTGAATTTATATTATTCATCTTTCCTAGAAACTCAAAGAATCTCACAAATTTATGACCTCTGGCTTTGTATAGCCAAATACTAAAATGCATCAATGCATCTGCTCTCTTATTGATCCGGGCATTCCCTACAACAAAGCAAAAATCAACATATATGATTCTATCCCTTCTAAAAAATTCTTGCTCATGCCCTCTTTATAGGTGGTCCCTCACCCCAATATGCTAGGGGCCTTTTTCAAGTTATACTGAATTTTTTTAGGGTACTAATTTTGCACATCAGCTGTCAACAGTTATCTTTTTCTCTTATCCTAAGTGTCTGTTTTACTTTTTTTGCTGATAATTTCTTTCAAAAATAAGGTTTATTACATGTCTTGTTAATAATATATTATAACTTGTTTATGAACTCCATGAAGCTCTTTAATTCCTTGATTGTGATGTGTTTAATGATCTATATAATACTTAAAACACTATATGTTTCATGTACTAGTGCTATTTATCATACACATGTGAATCTATGTAAGGTAGTCTATGTGTTTTTTAACTCTCCTTTTGCTTCTTCTTAAACCATATCCACAATCTTTCCAAAGAAGTTATATAGTATGAAAGCATGTTTCTTGAATTTGGAAAATCTTAGGTATTAATAGAATTCCTCTACTTCTTTTACCAAGTGAATAAAAATAGTTATCATTAAGAATATTGTTTGCAACTGGATGGACAACCACAGAAATTATCCATTGGAATACAAGTAAAAACATACACGCATATAAATCTATCCATCTATCTATCTATCTATCTATCTATCTATCTATCTATCTATCCACATACATATATGTGCATATAAATTATATGTATATAAATTTTGAACTATATACATATATACACATGTACAGAACACCCAGTAAGTGCTTAGCAAATATACTTTGTATTGTTCTTTTCTCTCTGATTTAAAATAGTTTGGTGACCTTAGGTGAGTCAATTAAACTATTGAACTCAATTTCTGTATCTAAAGGAGATGGGTGAAATTAGATGAAATATAAGCTTCATTTTACATGTAAATTTATGAATATAATAGTATTCATTTATAGCCTCTCTGCCAAGTGTTATTTTTTGAAACATAATCTGCATTTGATGATAACAGAGATATTGTTGAAATAAATGAACTGAAAGACCAGGAGACATTTTTGAAGCTATTTGAGATTATCTCTGTTCCTTTATCATCCACAAATTATGTTGTATTTACTTTCTATATAACCTGTGTATCTTCCCAAGAACATTTGAGGTTCTTGGAAGTCAGGGGCAATATATTTTATCTTGTTGGACTTCATATATTTACAACAGTTCCTTGAATTTATAGTAAGTGAATTTCAAGTTTAGTTGTTTGAATTACATTGAAATAATACAAATAAACATATACATTTTTATGAACATTTGAGAACATTAGCTAATGAATGTGCATATTTATCAGTTCCAAAAATGCGTGTATATATATATATGTGTGTGTGTGTGTGTGTGTGTGTGTGTGTGTGTATGTGTGTGAAAGTGTGTGTGTATGTACATGTGTATATATGTATGCAAATACATAGACTCAAAACAATTCAACCAACATTTATAAAGTATCAAATTAATTTCAGGCATTGTAAAGAGTGAGTATACAGATTCCAAAAGAAAGAAAGAAAGAAAGAAAGAAAGAAAGAAAGAAAGAAAGAAAGAAAGAAAGAAAGAAAGAAAGAAAGAACAAAGGAAGGAAGGAAGGAAGGAAGGAAGGAAGGAAGGAAGGAAGGAAGGAAGGAAGGAAGGAAGGAAGAAACATCTTGACCTCAACAACCTTAAATATTAACTACATAAAGATATCATTTGTGTATAATATGCTAATGTAGACTTTAGAACATGTGATAAATGTAGATATGCATGAATATCCATATGCATAAATATATTATGTGTATGCATATTAATGTATGTATACACATATGTGTATATATACACATACAGGTATGTAATTTATTATATACAAATATTTTGTCTTCCAACTGAACTGCAGTACTGGCAAGATATCTGAAAAGATTTCTAGAGAGATTATGAACTTGTAATTGAAAATATTAAAGTACTAAAATGACTGGGAAATATTTTAGAAGGAAAATGTATAATAGTCAATTAAGTTTTATATCCAGCATTTTGACCATATGTTGATAGTCAAAATTTTTTAATCTTTTTTTGTTGAAATACATTGTTATCTAGAATAATAATGTATATTTTAAGAATACCTCTAATTCAAATATATTTAATATGTTTCAGATTTGAATTGGGGTTTATGTAGCAACTGTTTTACATTTTAAAATATATATGTAATTAAGAGTATATTAAAATTTCAAAAAATAAAACAAGGAATATATGATAGATTTAATATTGTACATTGTTAGCAATTGCTCATTTGTTTTATAATAATCATACTACATTTTAATAGTATTTCTGCTTGCTCCAATCACATTTTATTGCAGAGAAATCTACATATGGAAATTCAATAAATATTGAAAAGAAAGTATGCCTAATGTCACTGTAGCAGAAAATGTTTTCAAATGTCTTCATATTTGGTTAATTTCATAAAAAAATAATGAATATAGAACATTCAGAGTAGGGAATTATCTCAATTTAAACATGCTTACTGATTTCAACTCTATTATTCCATAACCCCTTTCAGTATATGGAAACTATACGGAACATATAAAATCATGATTATAACTCACATGTGACTTAAAGGGTTAAATTTTCCAAAGTACCCTAGTGAGACACCTTTTTCAGACAGAAAATAGCCCCTGCATACCATACCTGTAATTAACAGTGACTTGCATCTTCTAAATTGACTTTTTTTCAGTCATCATTACATTGAATTAAAAAAAAAAAAAAACAGCAACAACTCCAGGCATAGTTGCAACATTCAATTTTATATGTGAGAAAAAAGGATTGTGCCTTTTGAAAGCATGATCCTTTAACCCCTATCAGGAAATAAAAAATCCTCAATTGCTTCAGATGTTTATGTGAATTATGGAAATAATTCTTTCTTCCAACTTTTAGTGAAAATGCTGTCTTTTCATTACAATTTTTTTTATTTTTTTATTTTTTATTTATTTTTATTCATTTTATTTTTTTATTAAATCTTTTTTTATTAATTTTTATAATTATAACATTTTTTTTGACGGTACATATGCATAGGTAATTTTTTTTTTTTTTTTTACAACATTATCCCTTGTACTCCCTTCTGTTCAGAGTTTTTCCTCTCCTTCCCTCCACCCCCTCCCCTAGATGGCAGGCATTCCCATACATATTAAATATCTTACAGTATATCCTAGGTATAATATATATGTGCAGAACCGAATTTTGTTGTTGTTGTTGCAAAGGAAGTATTGTATTCACAAGGTAAACATTCACAAGAAGAGAAACAAAACAAAACAAAAAACAAAACAAAACAAAACAAAACAAAAAAAACAATGCTCTCAGTTTACACTCATTTCCCAATGTTCCTTTTCTGGGTGTAGCTGATTCTGTCCATCATTGATCAATTGGAATTGGATTAGCTCTTCTCTATGTTGAAGATATCCACTTCCATCAGAATACATCCTCATACAGTATCATTGTTGAAGTGTATAATGATCTCCTAGTTCTACTCGTTTCACTCAGCATCAGTTGATGTAAGTCTCTCCAAGCCTCTCTGTATTCCTCCAGTTGGTCATTTCTTACAGAACAATAATATTCCATAATTTACCCAACCATTCTCCAATTGATAGACATCCATTCATTTTCCAGTCTCTAGCCACTACAAAAAGGGCTGCCACAAACATTTTGGCACATGCAGATCCCTTTACCTTCTTTAGTATTTCCTTGGGATATAAGCCCAGTAGTAGCACTGCTGGATCAAAGGGTATGCACATTTTGATAACTTTTTCGGCATAATTCCAGATTGCTCTCCAGAATGGTTGGATTCTTTCACAACTCCACCAACAATGTATCAGTGTCCCAGTTTTCCCACATCCCCTCCAACATTCATCATTATTTGTTCCTGTCATCTTAGCCAATCTGACAGGTGTATAGTGGTATCTCAGAGTTGTCTTAATTTGCATTTCTCTTGATCAGTAGTGATTTGGAACATTCTTTCATATGAGTGGAAATAGTTTCAATTTCATCATCTGAGAATTGTCTTTCATATCCCTTGACCATTTATCAATTGAAGAATGGTTTGGTTTCCTATAAATCAGGGTCAGTTCTCTATATATTTTGGAAATGAGACCTTTATCAGAACCTTTCCTTTTAAAAATATTTTCCCAATTTGTTACTTCCCTTCTAATCTTGTTTGCATTAGTATTGTTTGTACAGAAACTTTTTAGTTTAATGTAATCAAAATCTTCTATTTTGTGATCAATAATGATCTCTAATTCTCCTCTGGTCATAAATTCCTTCCTCCTCCACAGGTCTGAGACCTCTCAGACTATTCTCTGTTCCTCTAATCTATTTATGATTTCATTCTTTATGCCTAAATCATGGACCCATTTTGATCTTATCTTGGTATATGGTGTTAAGTGTGGATCCATATCTAATTTCTGCCATATTAATTTCCAGTTTTCCCAACAGTTTCTTCTGAATAATGAATTTTTGTCCCTAATGTTGGTATCTTTGGGTTTGTCAAAGATTAGATTGCTATAGATGTACCCTTTTTTGTCCTTTGTATCTAATCTGTTCCACTGATCTACCGGTCTATTTCTTAGCCAATATCAAATTATTTTGGTGACTGCTGCTATATAATATAGCTTTAGATCAGGTACACTTAGACCACCTTCCTCTGAGTTTTTTTTTATTAGTTCCCTTGCAATTCTCGACCTTTTATTCTCCCATATGAATTTTGTTGTTATTTTTTCTAGGTCACTAAAATAGTTTCTTGGGAGTGTGATTGGTATAGCACTAAATAAATAGATTAGTTTGGGGAGTATTGTCATCTTTATTATATTCGCTCGGCCTATCCAAGAGCACTGAATGTCTTTCCAATTATTTAAATCTGATTTTATTTTTGTGGCAAGTGTTTTGTAATTTTTCTCATATAATTCCTGACTATTCTTTGGTAGATGGATTCCCAAATACTTTATACTCTCAACATTTGTTTGGAATGGAATTTCTCTTTGTATCTCTTGCTGTTGCATTTTGTTGGTATATATAAGAATGCTGAGGATTTATGTGGATATAAATATTTGTACAAAATATTTGTATCCTGCCACTTTGCTAAAATTCTGAATTATTTCTAATAGCTTTTTAGCAGAGTCTTTGGGGTTCTCTAAGTATACCATCATGTCATCTGCAAAGAGTGATAGTTTGATTTCCTCATTTCCTACTCTAATTCCTTGAATCTCTTTCTCTGCTCTTATTGCCGAGGCTAGCGTTTCTAGTACTATATTGAATAGTAATGGTGATAGTGGGCAACCTTGTTTCACTCCTGATCTTACTGGGAAAGGTTGCAGTTTATTTCTATTGCATATTATGCTTACTGAAGGTCTTAAATATATGCTCCTGATTATTCTAAGGAATAATCCATTTATTCCTATACTCTCAAGAGTTTTTAGTAGGAATAGATGTTGGATTTTGTCAAATGCTTTTTCTGCATCTATTGAGATGATCATATGGTTTTTATTAATTTGATTATTAATATGGTCAATTATATGAATAGTTTTCCTAATATTAAACCAGCCCTGCATTCCTGGTATGAATCCTACTTGATTATAGTGTATTATCCTGGGGATGATTTTCTGAAGTCTTTTTGCTAATATCTTATTTAAGATTTTAGCATCAATATTCATTAAGGAAATTGGTCTATAATTTTCTTTCTCAGTTTTTGATCGACCTGGTTTAGGTATCATTACCATGTCTGTGTCATAAAAGGAGTTTGGTAGGACTCCTTCATTCCTTATTTTTTCAAATAGTTTATATAGCATTGGGGCTAATTGTTCTTTAAATGTTTGGTAGAATTCACATGTTTAGTTTTATTTTTAAAGTATTTTTTTCAGTTCTATGAATTTTCTTTGGGCTGGGAGCCATTTGACATTACTCTTTGAGGTAGAAACCTTTTTTTTTTTTTACATCAGTTTCCTCCTGTAAAGATGAATCACGTTTTTTTTTTTTTTGTTCCCGAAAGAAAAAAAGAAAGAAAGAAAGAAAGAAAGGTTTTTTCTCCTTTGTTTGCTCATATTTTAAAAGAAATGATAAGTATTAATATAAGCACCTCTAATTGTGGAGTGAGGGCATGGTGCCTCCAACTTCCCTGCAACTCTATCCTTTGACCTGGAACCCAAACCAAGAACTCCAGCACAAGTGCTCACAACTAGCAGATTTCCTTTCCCACTCCTTCTGCATTCCCAAAATGCTGGTTTCTTCTCACTCAGAATTGCATCTCAGCCTCACACCTGGGCCTGGGTTTTTGATCAGCTAGTATCCCTCAGTTTTCCTGGACTCACACTCTTTATTCCTCAAACAATACAGATGGAACTTTCTGTCATTCCTGCCAAGGCAAATCAACCCAGCTAATCAAAGTGTCTTTTATTTGGTGTTTCCCTGGAGTTAGCTTGGAGGTGTTTGTATTTCATATAGGTTAATCACTGTCCTGTTTTTTTTTTTTTTTTTTGCAATTTTTATTCTACCCCCCCCCCCAGGAGAACACCTATTCTATCCCAAGTTTTCTTGATATTTCACCAGTTTATGTTCTCCCTGAATTGCAAATTTGTTCTGTTTGTGGGAAAAATCTGGAGAGCCTGAAATTTACTGACCTATGTCCACTATCTTCTCAGTGTCCTACTTCCCTGATATTTACTTACCACAACCATATCCCATCAAAATCACATACCACAGCTTAGTTAGTCATTCCATTGTTGATAGGAATCTCTTTGACTTCAAATTTTTAGCCACCTCAAAAGTAGTTGATATGAATTTTTTTTTTGTATAGAAAGGCAATTTTACTTTTATATTTCTTTAGAAGTGAAACCTAGATTTTTCTAAGAGGGAAAGCTGAAAAGGAATTCATCCCAACATCAAAGACAGTCTGTAAAAGGAGAGAGAGAAAATGTTTGTCTAGGAAGAGACAAACACAACATTTTGGCTAGAACATATAATACATGAAGAAAAATTTGGAATAAATCCAGAAAGACTGGTTAGAGGCAGATGGTAAAACAACTTTAGATGACAGGCAGAAGAGTATGCATTTTGTCCTAGAGGCATTGAAGGAACCCCCTTTAATATTTGAGCAGGAGAGTGACATGATCAAGTCTGACAGGAAGAGATTCAGAAGGAGGCATGAACAAGTAGGACAACTTTGAAACTAACAGACTGAATTTTTTGAGTTTAAAGAAGTACAATGAACATAGAAGGGAATCACAGTTACATCAGATTCTTTCTTTGTTCTTTATTATGTAGAAGTGTTTATAATGATTATTATTCCAGAATAATGAAAATATGTAGATAAAATATTATTTATAAATACCCATTTCAATTGAATAAGATGGGAAGTTGGATTACAAAAGTTTGAGAAACAGGAAATGAAAATTATAAGTAAAGATGGGAGAAAACTTTATTCTATGAACAAAAGCTAAGGTTTAGAAACAAACGTGAGGAGATTGTACATTTAAGTGATAGATTTTTTTTTTAATGATGAAGTATAGGTTTTTCTAATATGATGGCGATCAAGGCATATTTGTAAACAATGGAAAAGGAACTGGTGATAATGAGAGGATGAGTTGTAGGAGAATGTGGATGGAAAGATACATATAACATGAGAAGGAATCTATAGGGGTGCGATAAAGTATATAAGTAAAAGCAGGAGTTTATACAGAGTTATGTACAGAAATTTATAAGCTCTAAATCTATTAAGACTTCATCATTGAACCTCTTCAGAAACACTTTTTTTTTTCAATATGGTTTTCATCCCTTTTAACAAAACTGGAATTACTAGAATTTTTCACTTCTTAACCATAATGTACATTATAATAAATGCAAAAGCATTTTTCTCCAATTTTCAAATTATCCCTACTTTTCTACAGCATACAAAACTAACAATTGTTTCTTCCATTATTAAACTTGCTTCTTCTTTTGATCTCCAATACTTATTCAAAATCTTCTTTGTTTTCATCATTGAGCTCTTTTATAGATTTCACTTCATCCTTCTGCAACATAAATTCTGGCCATTCAGTTCCCTTTCTCTTCCTCCCTCCCGCTTCCTTTCCCTTTCTTCTCCCCTTTTCCCTCCCATTCCCTTCCATAAATTCCCCTTCCTTTTCCTCCCCTTTCCATTTCCCTTTCTTTTTTCTTTCCTCCCCCCTTTCCATTTTCTTTACATCTTCATTCACCCTCATTAAAAAGAATAACTACTTCATGATTTTTTTGTCCTGCAGCTACAGAAGCAATTATCAAATTAAAATTGCCCATCCTTTTCTCTTTTCAAATATTTTCAAAATTAAGTCATCACCACAATGTAATCATAACAACAAGAGATACAAAGAGAAATTCCATTCCAAACAAATGTCGAGAGCATAAAATATTTGGGAATCCACCCACCAAAGAAAAGTCAGGAATTACATGAGCAAAATTACAAAACACTTGCCACAAAAATAATGTCAGATTTAAATAATTGGAAAGACATTCAGTGCTCTTGGATAGGCTGAGCAAATATAATAAATTTGACAATACTCCCCAAACTAATCTATTTATTTAGTGCTATACCAATCAGACTCCCAAGAAACTATTTTAGTGACCTAGAAAAAATAACAACAAAATTAATATGGAAGAATAAAAGGTCGAGAATTTCAAGGTAATTAATGAAAAAACAGTCAGATGAAAAGTGGTCTAGGTGTACCTGATCTAAAATTATATTATATAGCTGCAGTCACCAAAACTATTTGGTATTGGCTAAGAAATAGACCAGTCGATCAGTGGAACAGATTAACTACAAAGGACAAAAAAGGGTACAACTATAGCAATCTAGTGTTTGATAAACCCAAAGATACCAACATTTGGGATAAAAATTCATTATTTGAAAAAAAAAAACTGTTGGGAAAACTGGAAATTAGTATGGCAGAAATTAGATATGGATCCATATTTAACACCATATACCAAGATAAGATCAAAATGGGTCCATGATTTAGGCATAAAGAATGAGATCATAAATTGATTAGAGGAACAGAGGATAGTCTACCTCTCAAACCTGTGGATGAGGAAGGAATTTATGACCAGAGGAGAACTAGAGATCATTATTGATCACAAAATAGTAGATTTTGATTACATCAAACTAAAAAGTTTCTGTACAAACAATATTAATGCAAACAAGATTAGAAGGGAAGTAACAAATTAGGAAAATATTTTTACAGTTAAAAGTTCTGATAAAGGTCTCATTTCCAAAATATATAGAGAACTGACCCTAATTTATAAGAAATCAAACCATTTTCCAATTGATAAATGGTCAAAGGATATGAACAGACAATTCTCAGATGATGAAATTGAAATTATATCCACTCATATGAAAGTGTTCCAAATCACTACTGATCAGAGAAATGCAAATTAAGACAACTCTGAGATACCACTACACACCTGTCAGATCGGCTAATATGACAGAAACAAATAATGATGAATGTTGGAGGGGATATGGGAAAACTGGGACACTAATACATTGTTTGTGGAGTTGTGAAAAAATCCAACCATTCTGGAGAGCAATTTGGAACTATGCCCCAAAAGTTATCAAACTGTGTATACCCTTTGACCCAGCAGCGCTACTACTGGGATTATATCCCAAAGAAATACTAAAGAGCGGAAAGAGACATATATGTGCCAAAATGTTTGTGGCAGCTCTTTTTGTTGTAGCTAGAAACTGGAAGATGAATGGATGTCCATCAGTTGGAGAATGATTGGGTAAATTGTGGTATATGAAGGTTATGGAATATTATTGTTCTGTAAGAAATGACCAGCAGGAGGAATACAGAGAGGCCTGGAGAAACTTAAATCAACTGATGCTGAGTGAAATGAGCAGAACCAGAAGATCACTGTACACTTCAACAACAATACTGTATGAGGATGTACTCTGATGGAAGTGGAAATCTTCAACATAAAGAAGATCCAACTCACTTCCAGTTGATCAATGATGGACAGAAACAACTACAACCAGAGAAGGAACACTGGGAAGTGAATGTAAATTGTTAGCACTACTGTCTATCTACCCATGTTACTTATACCTTCAGAATCCAATACTTAGCGTGCAACAAGAAAATTGGATTTACACACATATATTGTATCTAGGTTATACTGTAACACATGTAAAATATATAGGATTGCCTGTCATCTAGGGGAGGGAGTAGAGGGAGGGAGGGGAGAATTTGGAAAAATGAATACAATGGATAATGTTAAAAAATTGCTCATGCATATATACTGTCAAAAACTTTATAATTATAAAAATTAATAAAAAAATGAAAAAAATAAAAGTTTTACATAACAATAATTATTAATATTTCCAAGTTACATTTTAGCTAGAAACAAATATGAGAATTAGCATGGTATGATTTAATAAATCTATCAATTTTGATTTTGAGAAGATTCCAGACTATATTAGAAAAATTCCAAGATCTCCATAATTTTTCCATAAAATAGACAATGGTACATTTCAGGACAAATTTAGAGCAGTAAAAACAAAGCAAAATTAAATGAAAAAACAGGTAAAAGTTGGGACAGAACAGAGGTTCACCCAGGATAATTGTAAACTACTCAAAGAAATATCTGAGGATTAAAGTTTTGCCAATGTGAAGTATAAATTCCTCCAGCCTAAATCTGCTGAAACAGCAAGTAGAGATCCTTTGGGCTAGCTTGGTTGGGAGGTAGCTTCATCCCTAACACAATAATTTTTAATTCCCAGACAGTGTGTAGAATCAGACATATAAATCAAGGAAGATCAAGGAAACGTCTGCTGATATGGGATGTCAGATTCAACTGTCCTGCTGAGATATCTTCGGTAAAAAGGAACTAGCAGGTTCAGGTAAAGTGCAGAAGGACTGGGGCAGGGTTAGTTGTGACTGTGATCATTTACAGAAGGGTGACTTTCAGGGTGGAGGGAAGAACTGAAAGAGAATCTTAGACAAGAGGAATAATTTTTCATACTGCAGGGCTAGAGTTGATTACATCAACAATCTTCTAAAAATGAGCAAGGAATGAAGAAAGAATCTAAAACTAAAAAGTTACTATGGGAATAGGGAAGAACAGGTCTCAACTTCAGAAGGGAATACTGATATAGGAAAAATAAAATTTCTTCTACCTCAAAGAAAAACATTAAATGGTCATCTGCCTAAAAATAATTCATGGAAGGCTCTTAAAAAGACTTCAAAAATCAAATGAGAGAGATTGAAAAAACTTTAAAAAAGAAAGAACCATCCAAGCAAAAAAAAAAAAAAAATGGAAAAAATAAACCAACTAGGAGAGGAGACCCAGAATCTTAAGGAAGAAAATGACACCTTGAAATGTAGGGTTTAGCAATGGGAAGCCAGAAAAGTCATAAGAAATCAAGAACAAAATGAAATAAAAAGAATGAAAAAATACAGAACAGAATGTGATATATTTTATAACAATAGTAACAACCATAACTTATTTGGAGAACAGATCAAGAAGAGAAAATATGAGAATGATTAAACTACCTGAAAACTACAATTTCAACAGAACTTTGATACAATAATACAAGAATAAAGAAAAACTTTATTTTGAGGTTGTAGAACAAAGTGGAAGAAAGAAAAAGAAAAAAAATCCAACACATATCTGAAAGATAGCCTATGAAGAAAACCTACAAGAATATCATAGCCAGATTTCAGAAGACAAAATAGTATGAGCAAGAAAAATTATCAAATATCATGGAGCCACAATAAGAATCACAAGACTTACCAATTGATACGTTAAAACATTGAAGGTTTTGAAACACTGTTTATGAAAGAGCAATAGAACTAGTGTTGTGGCAAAATATTACCAGCCAATTGAAATATGATGCTGAACAAAAAATAACATTCAATAAATTGTCAGACTTTTAGGATTTTGCTGCAAAAAAAGATCTGAACTTAATGGAAAATTTGACATATAAGATGCAAAAGAAATGTAAGGTAGTCATCAAAGATTAATTTTAAGGGATGTAATAAGCACAAACCATTTGTGTTTTCTTACACATGGAAATGTGACATATGTCTAAGATTGTCATTAGTAATTAGGTAGTTTGAAAGAAGGAATGGGGTTGAATGGAATATGATGTGATTCTGAAAAGCAAAAACTTGTAAGAAAAGATAAAAAGAGTAATTAAATTAAATAAATGATGTGTAAAAGCAAGAACTGATATAGAGGAATTATATGGGAAGAAGAGTAGTTCTGAAATCCTCCTCACATCAAGAATAGATTGAAGGGGAATCTTAGGAAAGAGGAATAGTTTTTCATATTGCAGTACTAGAGTTGATTACATCAATAGCCTTCTAAAAATGAGCATTTGCATTTAGAATGGTATAAAGATTCTAAAGTTAATATAGTATTTCTAATAAAGAGAAAGAGGGAATGAGATAAGGTGAGAATAGAATGCTGTGTAGATTAAAGGGAATGGAATAAGGTGTGTAGACTAATGGTAATGGGAAGAAAATGGAAGGAAAAGGTGAGGAGAGAAGATAAAGGAATTATCCTTAGGTGGGGGGAGTGTAAATTAAGTAACAGTAAAGCAAAATAAGTAGGCAAAATTAGAGGAGTCAGCAGGGGAAGGAAATAAATGACAGACACAAACATAATAATAATGATAAGGGTTAAAATTTATTAGGAAAAAAAATAGAAACGAGTGACCCCAACATTAAAGCCAAAGTAGATTTAATCAAAAGATAGAAATAGGGAAACTAAATTATCTATCTATCCCTCTAGCTATCTATCTAGCTATCTATCTAGCTATATATATATATATATATATATATATATATATATATATATATATATCTGCCACATTAATATAGTTTATATATTTAAAATAATTAAATAGTATAATATTGAAATATTTCTGTGATGTAAATGACAAATTGGTAGTAATGACAAATTGGTGAATTAGAAAAATATGGAAATAATTGGACTTATTAAGGAAGATGTTTTCTACCTTCAGAAAAAAACAGGGGATAAACAAGTTTAGTTTGGCCCTAAATAGATGTATATGAATTTATAAGTAATTATATGGTTATCATTATAGATATCCATGTACATGCATATATATGCCTACATATATGCATTTATATTATGTGTATATCTCCATATGTGTGTGAGTGAAGGGGGAGGAGGAGAAAAGGGGGTGAAGAATAAAGTAAAAACTGACTAAGAGAGAACAAGATATACCCTCCATTGGAATAAAGAAAAAATTGGAAGCCCTGAATATAATGGGTACTATTTATTATATAGGCTTTTTGGAAATGGAAATTATGTTATATTTTGAATTGTCTCTTATGTACTGTTGTGTACAGAGAAATACATTCATTTATTTTTCTATTGCGTATTTAAATTGTAAATAAATAATTAGTTGAAAAAAGAAAGCTTTGTCAAATGAAATAAAGAATTGCATTTAAATCCTGGTTCTGACATTTCTTAGATGTATATGTTTCACAAATCATTTAATCACTCTCAGTTTCCTCATTTATCAAATAAGGATAATAATTCATTGTTGTTAGGAAAAAAGAATTTTGCAAACATTAGATTTCTATGAAATTGAGAGTTGCTGTTATTTTCAAAGAAAACAAAAGATAGTATTGTTTAGTGTCAATGATATGGATGTCTATATTGTTCTAACTTATGATTATACTTTTTAAAGGATTATTCTTTTTTCTTCTCATTTTAATAATATTTTGAAGGGTTAGAAATTAATTAATCAATTCCAGGAAAACAATCACTTGAAAAGTAATGATATGCCCATTTATCTGTACAGTCTAACAAGTGCTGTAGGTATACTTAAAAGTATGCACACATATAAACAAAATGGTATGTTTGAAAATAATTTATGATTTAGTAACACTACTTTATGATTTGGGATTCATGAAAATAAGTTCCTCGATCTATTATAATTAGGATTTCTTGCCTGTGATATATAATCTTTTGATACCACAATGTAAAATATATAATACATATAAACATATGCACATATGTATACATTTGTATGTGTGATATTAAAAGTTTAAATATTGGGGAGGAGTATAAATACAACTCTTACCCATCTACAAAGGCTATGTTTATTTTTACTTTATAAAAACCGAAAGAATTTTGTCAGGATTATAGAATATAACTTGTTCTATCTGATTTACCATATATAATTTATTAAGTTTTGAATAACAAACCTCTTTCTAGATTTCACAAAATGCCTCTGGGACAGATTCTATTGGTGCCTATTTAAAGTCTCTTCCAGATGCTTTATTCCTTTAACATTTGCAAAGTGTGAATTCCATCCTCATGAGTCCTCCTGTTTTGTTTAAGGCCGGATAGGGTAAATGTTGGTGCTGATTCATTTGCATCCAAAAATACCAAGTTGATCAGAGAATAATCTAAAAGCAAATATACATGGCTCCAGAATATATAGTTAGTGATATTTCTAAGGTTCATTAGATAAGAATTAGGGTCTATAGTTAGGGGCAGTGATTAACTTTCTGTATTCCCTTTTGATTTTTTTAAAAGCTGAATGCAATGTTTTATTTAAATTCACTTTCAAGTTCAAAAAATGATTTACTTCAGATATTGTTGACATTTGTTCAGCTTAACCTGTGAATATTAAGACTTTTCTCATTTCTCAAAGTAATATTTAATCATTGGGGCTTTACAGGAAAAAATAAGTTGAACAGCTGTGGGCATTTATTACATCACTTCTTGTACTATTGATTTCTGGTGTGCCAAAAAAAGAAGTAAAAAGTATTAAAATATATTGTTGTTAACTTAAAGAGTCATACATTGTTTCCATGAATGTTGTGGAACATTAATTCTTGTTTTAATGAAATTAAGAAAAACCATGTACATTATGTGCAGGTTGTATACATTTATTTCTACATAGTTTTTAGAATTTATGCACAAAAATAGATGGGATCTAAATTTACAAGGCATCTCAATAGCCAATTATTCCAAATTGTAGCCAAAAAATCATTATGACAAATAAGTCAATCCTGGCTTCTATTGCAAGCTCATCATTGAGGAGAAAAACACCAAGTCCTAAGACATCCAATATAACATAGCTATAGGGCTTTATTGGAAATAGTTTATATCAGTTTGCAAGAATTAATTGTTAAATCTTGAGTATGAGCACTTATATAACTCATGCAACTCTTAATTTTGAATTTATCTTTTTAGAAACTTATGTTTTTGTTCCTGTTTTAAGTCTTCAGAAACAAGTAGAATTCTTAATACCTCTCTTAGATTATGATCTTTCAAATACTTAAAGATACCTTCCATTGCCTTTAATAGTCTTTTCTTTTAGCTAATTATAGCGTGTTTTTATAAGGACCCTAAACTTCAGGCATTTCATTATTTTGAATCATTATATATGTCATCCTGCTATTCAATTTGAATCTTCCTTCAAACATTTCATAGCTATATGACCTAAGACAAATCACTTAACTCTATTTACCTTAGTTTGTCATCTGTAGAATGAGCTGGAGAAAAAAAAAAAAAAAAAAAAAAAAAAAAAAAAAAAAAAAAAACACTCTAGTATCTTTTCAAAGAAAACCCAAAATGGGGTCATAAAGTCCAAGACATAACTCAGATGTGACTAAATAACAACTTTTGAGGCACTATGCTAAGATCTAGGGATATGAAGACAACAGTGAGAGAGTATTTCTGGGGAAGGGATGTCCAAGCTACTGCAGAAACTAGGAACACTTCATTAAGAAAGTAGTTTTAAAGAATGGAGTTTTAAAGAACAAAAACAGGATTAAAGTTATAAGAATTATAGTGGATTGTAGTGCAATTTTATCCTGGAGTATCCTTATTCTTTTTGCAGAACACTCTTGTCCCCATCCCATTAGGATGCATAATGCTGAAAGTAGCAAACCTAAAGATTCTACATCAATTCTAGCATCTTCCTAAATTCTTCAACATTTGCATAATTAGGGCTAAATTATCTATCGTCCTACTTTTCAATTTTAATTTATTGTTAGGTAATTTAGAAATTACTTTCACTTATCTGATTCTACAGATAATAGGGAAGTCTCACATTAGTGTCATACTGGCTTGTTGTTTAAAGGTCCAAATGATTTTATCCTTGAGGGGCTTATGACCTATATAAGTTTTATCCCTGAAGGGTTTCTCACCTTTGAACAGAGTATAAAAGATATTGGATATTAGAAGCCAACTTATAATTTACAGCCTTAAAGTGGGGGTCAAAGATGATAGATATACCCTAAATAATTCCCTATTCACTTGTCTTCCAACTCCCCTAGTGTAATTAATTGGTAATTAATTAATTAGTAGGTTTAAAATAAATAAGGCAGGAATGTGTCTAGATTATGAAAAACTTTAAATGTTAGGCAGAGTTCTACATATTTAGTCCTAATAAAAAAACACTACAATCGGAGTTTAATGAATTTGAAGATATTATTTTTTCTGTTCTTAGGTATATTAATTTGACAGCTGTATGGAAGCTGTATGGGGAGAAGTTTTAAGAAAAGAAATGCATTTTTTAATCATCACACTTGTTATTAAGATGCCCCATTGCAAACTATATTAACTTTCTTTGTGTACATGTATCATTTTTTAAAAGTTGATAGCAGCAATGCTTTTTTTTTTTTTCCTTTTGGTTTAATCCCCACTCCTTGCACAGCTAAGTACACTTTTTTTAAATTTAATTGATTTTTGAAGTTTTCTCATATTTGTTTTCCACTTTATCTGTCCATTCTGTTCAATTTCCCTCTTATACTTACCCCTTCTTTCCTTTGGCTTCTTATTTCCAATTTCTGGGTATTTTAAAATCAGAACAAGCATCACACAATTATATACTACATTGGGACAATGGAAAGAATGATTTGAATTTAGAAAAATTCACTTTGAATTCTGGGTATGATCTTTTACAAATCACTTCAAAACTCTGTATCATAGTTTCCCAATATATAGAATGAGAAACTTGTATTTTTAATATTACTTTAGCTCTTATTATAATTCTGTGACAGACGTTTCATTTTATTATATTGTAATAAATAAGGGGAAAATATATATTTCATATTGTCCAGACTAACTTGAATCACATTTTAATCTGGAGCCATTTTTTAATGAAAGTAGAATAAAAAAGAAAACTTCCTTTGCATACACTTCAGTTATAATAGAAAAAAAAAAAACAAAACATTAGTCCTTTGGAAGGGATTTTGTAGGAGTATAGAGCATTTGTTTTGAAGATCTTATAATAGTTGACAATCAAATAACTGATTGAAAAAACCATCTCTCTCAGTTTCAATAAGGAGGGCTTCTTCTATTGAATAGCATTATGTTTTGCCATGTATTTTGTGTATTTTGATAGCCTCAACAACAAATTGCAAAGATAAGTGTTAAAGAATTTCAATGCCTCTTGTAAGGAGGCCTCTCATAGTTGCAAATAAAAATGTAATGTGTTACAGGAAAAAGAATATCTCAAGACCTGCTTGAGGGCAAGGGTGAATTTTTTTTTTCTTTATGTGACCTTGACATTAATCTCCCCTACTATTTCCTTTTTATCTCAAATTAAAATATTGGATAATCTTGCTTCTGAGACCACTTCAGGCACTAAAACAATGAATTAAGAGATATTAAGTGCCTACTATGCTATGCATTAGAACCCTAGCTAACTATGATACTAAAATAAAAGTGAATAAATATTATTTCAAATTGTCTTTTATGACCTTCTAAATTAGAAAATGTTGATTTTATGACAATCTTTGGTTTTGATTTAGTTGATTCCACTTATTGATTTTCAAGATAGCTCAATTGTGGAAGTCTATTTTCTTTTAGTTAAGAAAGTTTGTGATGCTGCAGATGATTTTTAAAAATGTAATGGCTGATAAGGGAAATGCCTAATAAATCTGTACTTGATCTTATCGATTTTATACAAGGTTTTGCATGCATTTCTCATTTTCTTGACATAACTCCAAACTTTAATGGGTGTTAAAAGCAAAGATTAAAATGTTTGTAAGTGCCTCCCCCTCTGCCTGAAAAATGCTTTTGTATTTAAAATTCTATGATGGGTGGATAGGAAAAATCATGAGATTATGTACGCATGCATTATGTCAGTGCAAACAAGTAAACAAAAATCATTTTGAATTACATGTCAGCATCTGCGTTTTAGAATGAACAAATTAGAGTTATTTTCTTTTTTTGTTAGAGTTATTTTTATAAACAAAATGAGATATGGGTTACATATATGTAATGGGAGTGATCAGAAAAGTAATGATCTAATTGTTGATACCTTTAATGATTTCAGTGTGAATTTTCATTGGAAAAGAAAAAAAAAAAATCTATGACCCACCATCATTTGCTAATAGCACAAAGGAAACCCAAAAATTTCCTTATAGAAACTGGAATCCTCTCTTGATGACTAGTTGAGTAATGTTCAGGATAATGAACCCTTGTCTCCTTATTTTATTAAGAGTGAATGAATGAATGAATGAATGAATGATGATGATGATGATGATGATGTTTTAGCAGCATTTGAAGATTTCTGTTTCACTATGCTTTACATATTATCTCATTTGATCCTTATAATTCCAATATATTTGTGTCATTTTGCTATTCAGATAATTAAGTCTGAGAAAAGACAAGTGTTTTCATCCACATAACAATTATCTGAGACACAATTTTGCCCACGGCTTCTTGATTCCAAGTCCAATTTTCTGTCCCTTTAGTCTAGACTGCCTTCTAAGAGCAAGTTTTGAAACCTCTAATTCCTGTTTGTCTTCATTTTCCTTTATCTTTCTTTCTTTTTTTTTTTTTTGATAATGATTCAATCAGTTAACCTTTCCAGAAATAGGTTACATATTTCAAGAAAATGCATGATAATGAATAGTTTTAATTCAAGAAAAACCTTGGCAAGTCAACAAACATTCATTAAGCACTTTTTATGCTCTCACCACTGTGCTAAGTGCTGGAAATTCAGAGAATGATAAAAAGGAATTACAATAAACTTCACTCCAGAAGCTTATAATCTAATGTGCGCATTAAAAAAAAAAAAAAAAAAAAGTAAAAAAAAAAACAAAACAAACAAACAAAAAAAAGAAAACAAGAGTAGGAGTAAATTAGTAAATGGAGAAGTTCAGATAAGTGTAGCTCTGTAGAAAATAAGTATATAGATAACAAGACTAACTTCTCAAATCAAGATTCTGGAACAAAAAATGTTTCTACCTTCCAATGCAAGGAACCTGGGACCCCACGGGCAGGGACCATTGATGAGATGTGAGCTCTAGGACTGATGTAGTCTTGTAGGTGGCTGGGGAAAGATGGAGAAGTTCAGAAAAATACATCTGGTTACAAAATGAAGACTATGTCCTCCAAAGAAAAAATTATTCTTCTAAGAACGAGAAATGAAATATCCATAGAATAGCTGGCAACCTTGAATTAATTATAAAGCCATGCCATATTGGACCAAAACATTTAATTATTGCCATAATTCTTCATGACATCTTCATGAGTTGTGCAGCAGGTCCAGATTCAGGATGAATGATTCATATTTGTTCAGAAATTCAACTCCCTTCATAGTGAAGGTTTATGAATCTCATGGATTATTTGTGAATTTCATGTTTCTTGTATTTGTTCATGTATTCTTATGATTCTTTTGTTTCTTAAGCATTTCTAAGGAGGAACATTTTTTAAAAAACATAACCTACATGTGATACCTGTATTGAATAGTGGGTACAATTTAAGAGGTAATCTTGTATTTCTACATAGGGAAAAACTAAATAGTCTTCATATCTAAGCTTTGATTTTTAAATTTCCATTGAGTTTTACCTTAGAGTGAAATCAAAACTTAAAAAAGTAAAGCCAACCACATTAGGTTCAGGACCTTAAGATTGAAGACAGGAAGTCTTTTGGGTATAAGAAGTAATACTTCTAACATTTGTTTTATTACCTATTACTTTTTAGGCTTTTTATTGAAGCTTTTTATTTTCAAAACATACGCAAGGATAAGATTTCAATATTGACCCTTGCAAAATTCAGTGTTCCAATTCCCCCCCCCTTCCTCCCAACCCCTCCCTTGGATGTCAAATAATCCAATACGCATTAAACATGGTAAAAATATATGTAGATCTAATATAGGTATACAGATTTATACAATCATTTTGTTGCACAAGAAAAATCAGATCAAAATGAAAAAAAATGAGAAAGAAAATAAATTAAAACAAACAACAACAAAAGAAGTGAGAATGCTATGTTGTGATCCACAATCTATTCCCACAATCCTCTCTTTGGGTGTAGCTGGCTCTCATCATCACAAAATCATTGAAATGAGCCTGAATCATCAGAATTGATCATCATATAATCTTGCTGTTGCCTTGTAAAATGATATCCTGGTTCTGGTCATTTCACTAAGCATCAGTTCATAGGAATCTCCCCAAGCCTCTCTGAAATCATCCTGCTGATCGTTTTTCATAGAACAATATTATTATATTACATTCCTTTACCATAACTTATTAAGTCATTCTCCAATTCATGGGCATCCACACAGTTTCCAGCTTTTTGTCACTATAAAAAATGTTTGCCACAAACATTTTTGCATATGTGGGTTCTTTTCCCTCTTTTAAGATTTCTTTGGGATATTAGAAACAATAGATCAAAATATATATACAGTTTGATAACTCTTGGGCATAGTTCCAAATTGCTTTCTAGAATGGTTAGATCTGTTCTCAACTCCACCAACAATGTATTGGTATCCCAGGTTTCCCACATGACCTCAAAAAGCTGGAAACCAACATTGTTCTTATTGGGAATGGTTGTAGTTCATCCTCTATTAGTTCTTTTGTTTGCTGGTAATTTTAAATAAATCATTTAGAATGATTTAAATGATGCTTGATCATTTTAAGGACAATTCCATTTGTTTCTATACTCTAGATTAACTCCACTATTTCTTAGCAGGACCAAATGGTTTTGATGACCACTCCTTTTCAATATAGTTTTAGATGTGGCATAGACAGGTCACCCTCATTGGCTTTTTTTTTTTTTTTCCTATTTTTTTTTTTTTTTTGTTTTTGCATCTATTGAGATGATCACATAATTTTTGTTAGTTTGTTTATTTTATTTAGTCAATTCTGCTAATAATTTTCCTAATGTTGAACTAGCCCAGAATTCCTGGTATAAATCCTACTTGGTCATGATGTATTATCCTGAGGATGATTTTCTGTAAACTCTTTGCTAATATTTTATTTGATTTTTACATCAATAATCATTAGTGAAATTGGTCTATAATTTTCTTTCTCTGTTTTCATCCTACCTGGTTTGGGTATCAGCACCATATCTCTGTCATAAAGGAAATTTTGTTGTACTACTTCTTTTCCTATTTATTTTTTATTTTTTTGAATAGCTTGCATAGTATTAGAATTAATTGTTCTTCAAATGTTTGGTAGAATTCATATGTAAATCCATGTGACCCTGGAAATTTTTTATTAGGGAGCTGATTAATAGCTTGTTGGATTTTTTTTCTAAAATGGGATTATTTAAGTATTTTTTTTTTTTATCTGGGAAATCTATATTTTTATGCATATTCCCCCTTTTCACTTAGGTTATCAAATTGATTGACATACTGTTGGGCAAAATAACTACTAATTATTGCTCTAATTTCCTCTTCATTGGTGTAAAATTTCCCCTTTTCATTTCTGAGACCATAATTTAATTTTCTTCTTTCTTTTTCCTAACAAAATGAAGTGAAGTTTTATCTATTTTATTTTTTAAATAAAAAAAAACCTCAGTTTTTTAAAATTAATTCAATTGTTTTCTTACTTTTGATTTTATTAATCTCCTTTTTTATTTTCAGAATTTAAAATTTGGTATCTAATTGGGGATTTTAATTTGTTCTTTTTCTAGCTTTATAAGTTGTAAGCCAAATTCATTGATTATTTATTTCTTTCTCTTTTATGCTAATAATCCTCTACAGATATAAAATGTTTCCTAATGAAGCTTTGACTTCATCCCACAAATTTTGGTATGTTGCCTCATTATTGTCATTCTCTTGGATGAAGTTATTGATTGCATATATGATTTGTTGTTTCACTCACTCTTTCATTAGAAATAAATTAGTTTCCAAATAATTTTGCTCTATTTTTCTCTGGCCTTTTGTTGAGTGTGATTTTTATTGTATCATGGTCTGAAAAAAAATGCATTTGCTATTTCTGCCTTTCTGCATTTGATTTTGAGGTCTTTGTGCTGTAACATATAGTCACTTTTTGTATATGTTCCATGAGCCGCTGGGAAAAAAGTAAATTATTTTCTGTGTCCATTCAATTTTCAACAAAGAAGATTCATATCTACCTTTTCTAAAATTCTACTTACCACCTTAACATTTTCTTATTTATTTCATGGTTTTATCTAGTTCTGAGAGAGGAAGTTTGAGATGCCCCATTAGTATAATTTTGCTGTATATATATATTTTTTTGCAGCTCTCATAAATCATTCTCTGAGAAACTGTATGTTATACATCTTGGTGCACATATGTTTAATTGTTATTATTGCATTATCTATAGTACCCTTTAGCAAGATACAGTTTCCTTCCTTATCTCTTTAAATTAGATTTATTTTTGCTTTTGCTTGAACTGAGATAGGATCACTACCCCTAATTTTTTTTTTTTTTACTTCACCTAAAGCATAATAGATTCTTCTCCAGCCTTTTTTTTTACCTTTACTCTAAATATATCACTCTGCTTTAAATATATTTCTTGTAAACAACATATTGAAGAATTCTGGTGTTTAATTCAGTCAGCTATCTGCCTCTGTTTTACAAGGGAGTTCATCCCATTCACATTCACATTTAAAATGACTAATTCTGTATTTCCTAACATCTTATTTACCCCAAGTAATGCTTTTCTCTTTCCTTTGTCCCTTTCCCTCCTCCCAAGTATTTTGCTTTTAAACACCACTTCCTTCAAGCTTCTCTCCCCATTTATAGCTCCTCCCCCTTTCTTATAACTTTCTCCTACTACTTCTGTTTTCCTTTCTATGAGCTTGCCTCTTTCCTTTTCCCTTCCCCTCTCACTTCCCTATAAGATAAATTCCCATATTAAACTAAATATGCTTAATATTCTCTCTTTGATCCAAATCTGATTAGAGTAAGATTCACACAATGTTCATTCCTCTCCCTTCATTACCTCAATTATAATAGATCTTCTTTGCCTCTTCACAAGATGTAATTTTCCTCATTTTTATTCCATTTTCCTCTTTACCAAGACAATCCCCTTCATATGTCTAGTTTCCTTTTTAAATTATCACAGTAAAATCAAATTATACCTTCATTCTCTATAAGAGATATAGTTCTTGTGTTCTTTCCTTTTTACCTTTTTTAGGTTTCTCTGGAATTCTGTATTAGATCATCTTTATTTATTTATTTATTTTTTGTTCAGCTCTAGTCTTTGTTATTAAAAATAATGATATGGGGTAGCTAGGCTATGCAGTAGATAGAGCACCAACCCTGAAATCAGGAGGACATGAGTTCAAATCTTGTCTCAGACATTTAACATTTCCTAGCTGTGTCATCCTGGGAAAGTCACTTAACCCTAATTGTCTCGAAAGAAAGAAAGAAAGAAAGAAAGAAAGAAAGAAAGAAAGAAAGAAAGAAAGAAAGAAAGAAAGAAAGAAAGAAAGAAAGAAAGAAAGAAAGAAAGAAAGAAAGAAAGGAAGGAAGGAAGGAAGGAAGGAAGGAAGAAAGAAAGAAAGGAAGGAAGAGAGGGAGGGAAGGAAGAGAGGGAGGGAGGGAAGAAGGAAAGAAGGAATGAAGGAAGGAAGGAAGGAAGGAAGGAAGGAAGGAAGGAAGGAAGGAAGGAAGGAAGGAAGGAAAGAAGGAAGGTAATTCACCTGTATCATTGAATTTCCATCTTCTTCCTTGAAAGATAATGCTCAGTATTGCTGGGTAGTTGATTCTTCTCTGCAATCCAAGTTCCTTTGCCTTTCAGAGTATCAAATTCCAAGCCCTTTGTTCCTTATAAGTGGAAGCTGCTAGGTCCTGGGTAATCCTGATTTCTAGATGATTACAATGTTTTTTCCGTGTTTTGATTATTCTGACATTTAGCATGCTATTCCTTGGAATCTTCATTTTGGGGTTTCTTTTAGGAGGTGATTGATGAATTCTTTCAGTGTCTATTTTACCTTCTGATTTTAGGATATCAGGGTAGTTTTCTTTGATTATTTCCAAATAAAAAAAAAAAAAAAAAATGAATGGATTGGCCGAGGGAATATAATTAAGATAACAATACTCCCTAAACTAATCTATTTATTTAGTACTATACCAGTCAGACTCCAAAGAAACTATTCTAATGACCTAGAAAAAATAACAACAAAATTCATATGGAAGAACAAAAGGTCAAGAATTTCATGGGAAGTAATGAAAAAAAAATCAAATGAAGGTGGTCTAGCTGTACTTGATCTAGAACTATATTATAAAGTGACAGTCACCAAAACCATTTGGTATTGGCTAAGAAATAGACTAGTTGATCAATGGAATAGGTTAGGTTCACAGGACAAGATAGTGAATAAAAATAGCAATCTAGTGTTTGACAATCCCAAAGATCCCGACTTTTGGGATAAGAATTTATCATTTGACTAAAACTGCTGGGAAAACTGGAAATTAATATGGCAGAAACTATGAATGGGCCCACATTTAACACCACATACTAAGATAAGATCAAAATGGGTCCAAGATTTAGGCATAAAGAAGGAGATCATAAATAAATTAGAGGAACATAGGATAGTTTACCTCTCAGACTTGTGGAGAAGGAAGGAATTTGTGTCCAAAGAAGTACTAGAATTAGTTAGAGATCATTATTGAACACAAAATGGAAAATTTTGGTTACATCAAATTAAAAAGCTTTTGCACAAACAAAACTAATGCAAACAAGATTAGAAGGGAAGTAATGAATTAGGAAAACATTTTTACAGGTAAAGGTGCTGATAAAGGCCTCATCTCCAAAATATACAGAGAATTGACTTTAATTTATAAGAAATCAAGCCATTCTCTAATTGATAAATGGTCAAAGGATATGACCAGACAATTTTCAGATGATGAAATTAAAACTATTTCCACTCATATGAAAGAGTGTTCCAAATCACTATTGATCAGAGAAATGCAAATTAAGACAACTCTGAGATACCACTACACACCTGTCATATTGGCTAAGATGACAGGAACAAGTAATGATGAATGTTGGAGGGGATGTTGGAAAACTGGGACACTGATGCATTGTTGGTGGAGTTGTGAAAGAATCCAACCATTTTGGAGAACAATCTGGAATTATGCCCCAAAAGTTATCAAATTGTACATACCCTTTGACCCAGCAGTGCTACTACTGGCTTATATCCCAAGGAAATACTAAAGAAGGTAAAGGGACCTGTATGTGCCAAAATATTTGTGGCAGCCCTTTTTGTAGTGGCTAGAAACTGGAAAATGAGTGGATGCCCATCAATTGGAGAATGGTTGGGTAAATTATGATATATGTATGTTATGGAATATTATTGTTCTGTAAGAAATGACCAACAGGATGAATACAGAGAAGCTTGGAGAGACTTACATCAACTAATGCTGAGTGAAATGAGTAGAACTAGGAGATCCTTATACACTTCAACAACAATACTGTATGAGAATGTATTCTGATGGAAGTGGATATCTTCAACATAGAGAAGAGCTAATGCAATTCCAAATGATCAATCATGGACAGAATCAGCTATACCCAGAAAAGCAACACTGGATGGGTATAAACTGTGAGCATTCTTTTGTTTTTCTTCCCAGATTATTTTTACCTTGCGAATACAATTCTTCCTTTGCAACAACAACAACAAAATTCGGTTCTACACATATATATTGTACCTAGGATATACTATAAGATATTTAATATGTATGGGAATGCCTGCCATCTAGGGGAGGGGGTGGAGGGAAGGAGGGGAAAATTCGGAACAGAAGGGAGTACAAGGGATAAAGTTGTAAAAAAATTACCTACACATATGTACTGTCAAAAATAATGTTATAATTATAAAATTAATTAAAAAAAAAAAGAAAGTTAAAGGGGAGTTGGGAAAGGCTCCCTGTAGAAAGTAGATTTCCTTTGTGACTTAAAGGAAGTCAAGGAAACCAGGAGACAGAGATAAGGAGGGGAAGAAATCTAGATGTGGGGATTGTCAAAGAAAATATCAAGCTCAGAGATGGTATGTCTTCTTTGTGGAATAGCAAGCAGACCAGGACTTTTGAAACATTGGATAGGACACTTTTTTAAGGGGAGAGGAGTGTATCCCAATCAATGGCGTTGATTATATGAAACTAGTATTGAAATTAAAGGAATTAAAATAAGAAAAATAAAAAATAAATAAAAAAAAGAAAGGCAATGTCTAGGCTCTTTGTATCATAATGGTTTTTGGGAAGCTCAATAATCCTTAGATTTGTCTCTCCTAGATCTATTTTCTAGATCAATTGTTTTTCCAAGGAAGTATTTTCTATTTTTTCTATTATTTTTCTTAATTTTTTTGTGTTTGGAAGATGGCGGAGAAGAAACACACGACTCAGTGAACATCCTCACTCCCTCACAACCAATTAGATAAATTAAGTCTCAAAATTAGCTCAGGACTGATAGATACCACAAGGACTGGAAGCACGACTTACCAGCTGAAGAGAATCTGGAGTTTCAACAGGAAAGGTCAGTTCTCAGGGGAGGAATAAGAAAGACCAGCACAGACGGTGGGGAGGGGCACACTGCGCCCATTGTGCTGGGAAGGGCTCTGGGATCAGAGAAGCCACTGAGGTAAAGGAATCTGGCACAGGCTGTTAGCTCTTCTCTGCTAATTATTTAGCAGTTCAGAAGAGAAAGCCAAAATATTTTAAAACTCAAATTAGATTTTCCCCAATCCTGGGGGTGACTCAGCAGAGAATCGGCACCAGGGGGTGCGGCCTCAGCTACCACCTGAGAATAGTTAAGAGATTGACAAGTGGGTGGATACAGCCCAAGGCAACACACACTGCCTAGCTTAGCTGGAGGGAGTGGAACTCAGCTCCAGGAAGTCCCAGAGAAGCGGAACCTTTGAACTAGGGACCTCGGTTTCTGGCAGACACTTCCAGTTTGAGCACAGGGGCTTTTCACGTCACCTGCTGCAGACATCCACTCCCCACCCGGACACATAAGCTGGGCTTCCTGCTGTCTTTACTATTCTACGCCCTCGAAGCACAGTAGTGCTAATCACCTCTGAGGCACTTCCAGGGAGGGGGTGGGGAACTCTCTCCCAGAGCTCTATCTTAGCTCAGGCACAGGAGCCGCTGCATCCATCCAGTCTGGGAGGAAGCTGGTAAAGAAGTAAATAAATAATTTCCTACCCCAGGGACAGACCCCAAAACATGTTTTTAAATATGAGCAAAAAAGCTAGAAAAACAATAGATTCCTTCTACACAGAGAAAGAGCAGGTATCCAACCCCGAGGAAGTTGACAGCAGAGAGTCAGCAGACAACAACCTAAAGGGGAATGATTCCTGCCCCCCATCACATAACTCTCTCCTAGAAGAAGCTCTTAAAAAATGGAGGGAGATAGAAGAAAAATGGGGAAAGGAAAGGGAAGCTATGATAGAAAATAACAACGTCCTGAAATTGGAGTTGGAAAAAATAAAGAATTCACAGGAGATGCAGGGAAACAAAATTTATGAATTAGAAAAGGTTAAAAAAACACAGGAAAGTAGGATTTCTGAATTGGAAAAGATAAAAAAGTCTCAAGAAAATAGAATTTCTGAATTGGAAAAAGAAAATAATTCTCAAAAAAAAAATTAGGGAAATGGAAAAAAATACAATAGAGCAAAATAATTCATTTAAAAATGAAATTGGGCATTTACAAAAAGAACTAAAAACTGTGAAAGAAGAAAATAACTCCTTAAAAGTCAGGATGGAACAAATAGAAATGAATGATTCACAGAGAACCCAAGAATCAGTCAAACAAAACAAAAAAAATGAGAAGCTGGAGAACAACGTCAAATACTTACTGGGAAAATCTATAGACCTGGAAAATAGATCTAGGAGAGATAATCTGCGGATTATTGGACTTCCAGAAAACTATGACCCAAAAAAAGAGCCTAGATTCTATTTTACAGGAAATTATCAAGGAGAACTGTCCAGAGATAATAGAAACAGAAGGGAAAGTAGATGTGGAAAGAATTCATCGAACTCCTTCTGAAATAGACCCTAAAAAAAGAACACCACGGAATATAGTGGCTAAGCTGCAGAATTACCACACAAAGGAGAAAATCCTGCAAGCAGCTAGAAAAAAACAATTTAAATACCAAGGTGCCACAATAAGGGTCACCCAAGATCTGGCTGCCTCCACATTAAAAGATAGAAGGGCCTGGAACCTGATATTCCGTAAGGCAAAAGATCAAGGACTGCAACCAAGAATGAACTACCCAGCTAAGTTTAGCATCTTTTTCCATGGAAGAAGATGGTCATTCAATGAAACAGAGGAATTCTATATGTTTCTAAGAAAAAAACCAGACTTAAACAAAAAATTTGATCTACATCCACAAGACTGAAGAGAAACAGAAAAAGGTACACAGAACCCTTGAGTACTGTAACTCTGTTGTGGGTATATAAAAAAATACTCAAGGATAATTTGATTTTACTGATATAAAAGAAAAAAAGGGGGGTGTAGTAAAGGGAAGGAGGTCGGTTCAGAAAAAGGGGAAGGAGTGATAAAAAGAGGGAAACTACATCCCAGGAAGAGACATAGAAAATACACCATATCTGAGGGAACTTAGTGAGGGGGAGAATCATTGTGTGAATCTTACTCTCATCAGGAGAGGCTCAAAGAGTAAATAATTAACATATTTGTTTTTCAGAGAATTTTCTCTCACCTCATTAAAAGGGGGGAGAGGAAAAGGGAAAAGGAAAAGGAGAATAAGTGAAGGGACTTGGAGGGAGGGGGGAGGGATCCTAAAAAAAAAAAAAAAGAGGGAGGGTTGCGCGTCACAAGGGGGGTCTGTAAATTAAATATCGGGGAGGGGGATCAGGGGGGTCAAGGGAAAAAAGCATAATCTGGGGATAATACGATGGCAGGAAATACAGAATTAATAATTTTAACTGTAAATGTAAATGGGATGAACGATCCCATCAAACGGAGACGGATAGCAGATTGGATCAAAAAGCAGAACCCTACGATATGTTGCCTACAGGAAACACACTTAAAGCAGGGAGATACATACAGAATAAAGGTAAAAGGTTGGAACAGAGCCTATTATGCTTCAGGTAAAGCCAAAAAAGCAGGGGTAGCTATCCTTATCTCAGATCAAGCAAAAGCAGAAGTAGATCTCGTTAAAAAAGATAAGGAAGGAAACTATATCCTGCTGAAAGGTAGCATAAATAATGAAGCCTTATCAATACTAAACATATATGCACCAAGTGGTATAGCATCTAACTTTCTAAAGGAAAAGTTAAGAGAACTTCAAGAAGAAATAGACAGTAAAACTATAATAGTGGGAGATCTCAACCTTGCACTCTCAGATTTAGACAAATCAAACCACAAAACAAACAAGAAAGAAATTAAAAAAGTAAATAGAATATTAGAAAAACTAGGTATGATAGACCTTTGGAGAAAACTGAATGGCAATAGAAAGGAATATACTTTCTTCTCAGCAGTTCATGGATCCTATACAAAAATTGACCATATATTAGGACATAAAGATCTCAAAATTAAATGTAGGAAGGCAGAAATAATAAATGCCTTCTTCTCAGATCACAATGCAATAAAAGCTACATTCAGTAAAAAGTTAGGGGTAAATAGACCAAAAAGTAATTGGAAACTGAATAATCTCATCTTAAAGAATGACTGGGTGAAAGAGCAAATTATAGAAACAATTAACAATTTCACCCAAGATAATGACAATGATGAGACATCAAATCAAAATCTTTGGGATGCAGCTAAAGCAGTAATAAGGGGAAATTTTATATCTTTAAAGGCTTATTTGAAGAAAATTGAGAAAGAGAAGATTAACGAATTGGGCTTACAACTTAAAAGGCTAGAAAAAGACCAAATTATAAACCCCCAACCAAAAATTAAACTTGAAATACAAAAATTAAAAGGAGAAATCAATAAAATTGAAAGTAAAAAAACTATTGAATTAATAAATAAAACCAAGAGTTGGTTTTATGAAAAAGCCAATAAAATAGATAAACCTTTGGTAAATTTGATCAAAAAAAAGAAAGAGGAAAATCAAATTGATAGTCTTACAAATGAAAAGGGGGATCTTTCCACCAATGAAGAGGAAATTAGAGAAATAATAAGGAGTTACTTTGCCCAACTTTATGCCAATAAATTTGATAACTTAAGTGAAATGGATGACTTCCTCCAAAAATATAGGCTCCCTAGATTAACAGAGGAGGAGATAAATTGCTTAAATAGTCCCATTTCAGAAAAAGAAATAGAACAAGCTATTAATCAACTCCCCAGGAAAAAATCCCCAGGGCCAGATGGATTCACATGTGAATTCTACCAAACATTTAAAGAACAATTAGCCCCAATATTATATAAATTATTTGAAAAAATAGGGGATGAAGGAGTCCTACCAAACTCCTTTTATGACACAGACATGGTACTGATACCTAAACCAAGTAGATCGAAAACTGAGAAAGAAAATTATAGACCAATCTCCTTAATGAATATTGATGCTAAAATCTTAAATAAGATATTAGCAAAAAGACTTCAGAAAATCATCTCCAAGATAATACACTATGATCAAGTAGGATTTATACCAGGAATGCAGGGCTGGTTTAATATTAGGAAAACTATTAATATAATTGACCATATTAATAATCAAATTAATAAGAACCATATGATCATCTCAATAGATGCAGAAAAAGCATTTGACAAAATCCAACATCCATTCCTACTAAAAACTCTTGAGAGTATAGGAATAAATGGACTATTCCTTAGAATAATCAGGAGCATATATTTAAGACCTTCAGTAAGCATAATATGCAATAGAAATAAACTGCAACCTTTCCCAGTAAGATCAGGAGTGAAACAAGGTTGCCCACTATCACCATTACTATTCAATATAGTACTAGAAACGCTAGCCTCGGCAATAAGAGCCGAGAAAGACATTCAAGGATTTAGAGTAGGAAATGAGGAAATTAAACTATCACTTTTTGCAGATGACATGATGGTATACTTAGAGAACCCCAAAGACTCTGCTAAAAAGCTACTAGAAATAATTCAAAATTTCAGCAAAGTGGCAGGATACAAAATAAATCCACATAAATCCTCGGCATTTTTATATATCACTAACAAAATGCAACAGCAAGAGATACAAAGAGAAATTCCATTCCAAACAAATGTTGAGAGTATAAAATATTTGGGAATCCATCTACCAAAGAAAAGTCAGGAATTATATGAGAAAAATTACAAAACACTTGCCACAAAAATAAAATCAGATTTAAATAATTGGAAAGACATTCAGTGCTCTTGGATAGGCCGAGCGAATATAATAAAGATGACAATACTCCCCAAACTAATCTATTTATTTAGTGCTATACCAATCAGACTCCCAAGAAACTATTTCAATGACCTAGAAAAAATAACAACAAAATTCATATGGAAGAATAAAAGGTCGAGAATTGCAAGGGAACTAATGAAAAAAAACTCAGAGGAAGGTGGTCTAAGTGTACCTGATCTAAAGCTATATTATATAGCAGCAGTCACCAAAACCATTTGGTATTGGCTAAGAAATAGACCGGTAGATCAGTGGAACAGATTAGATACAAAGGACAAAAAAGGGTACATCTATAGCAATCTAATCTTTGACAAACCCAAAGATTCCAACATTAGGGATAAAAATTCATTATTCGGAAAAAACTTTTGGGAAAACTGGAAATTAGTATGGCAGAAATTAGATATGGATCCACACTTAACACCATATACCAAGATAAGATCAAAATGGATCCATGATTTAGGCATAAAGAGGGAGATAATAAATAGATTAGAGGAACAGAGGATAATCTACCTCTCAGACTTGTGGAGGAGGAAGGAATTTATGACCAGAGGAGAACTAGAGATCATTATTGATCACAAAATAGAAGATTTTGATTACATCAAACTAAAAAGTTTCTGTACAAATAATACTAATGCAAACAAGATTAGAAGGGAAGTAACAAATTGGGAAAATATTTTTAAAAACAAAGGTTCTGACAAAGGTCTCATATCCAAAATATATAGAGAACTGACCATAATTTATAAGAAACCGAACCATTCTCCAATTGATAAATGGTCAAAGGATATGAACAGACAATTCTCAGAGGGAGAAATTGAAACTATATCCACTCACATGAAAGAGTGTTCCAAATCACTACTGATCAGAGAAATGCAAATTAAGACCACTCTGAGATACCACTACACACCTGTCAGATTGGCTAAGATGACAGGAACAAATAATGATAAATGTTGGAGGGGATGTGGGGAAATTGGGACACTAATACATTGCTGGTGGAGTTGTGAAAGAATCCAGCCATTCTGGAGAGCAATCTGGAATTATGCCCAAAAAGTTATCAAACTGTGCATACCCTTTGACCCAGCAGCGCTACTACTGGGATTATATCCCAAAGAAATACTAAAGAGCGGAAAGAGTCATATATGTGCCAAAATGTTTGTGGCAGCTCTTTTTGTTGTAGCTAGAAACTGGAAGATGAATGGATGTCCATCAGTTGGAGAATGATTGGGTAAATTGTGGTATATGAAGGTTATGGAATATTATTGTTCTGTAAGAAATGACCAGCAGGAGGAATACAGAGAGGCCTGGAGAAACTTAAATCAACTGATGCTGAGTGAAATGAGCAGAACCAGAAGATCACTGTACACTTCAACAACAATACTGTATGAGGATGTACTCTGATGGAAGTGGAAATCTTCAACATAAAGAAGATCCAACTCACTTCCAGTTGATCAATGATGGACAGAAACAACTACAACCAGAGAAGGAACACTGGGAAGTGAATGTAAATTGTTAGCACTAATATCTGTCTGCCCAGGTTGCATGTACCTTCGGATTCTAATGTTTATTGTGCAACAAGAAAATGATATTCACACACATGTATTGTACCTAGACTATATTGTAACACATGTAAAATGTATGGGATTGCCTGTCATCGGGGGGAGGGAATAGAGGGAGGGGGGGTAATTTGGAAAAATGAATACAAAAATTAAAAAAAAAAATTTTGTGTTTGATTGACTGATTCTTGATGTCTCATTGAATAATTCACTTCCATTTGTTCAATTCTAATTTTAGTAAATGATTTTCTTCAGTTACCTTTTTAAGCTCCTTTTATATTTGACCAATTGCATTTTTAAATGAGTTATTTTGTTCTGTGGATTTTTTTTTCCATTTCACAAATTCTATTTTTCAAGGAGCTGTTTTCTTTTTCCATTTCACTAAATCTATATTGTAAGGACTTTTCTTCAGATAATTTCTTGGTTTCTTTTTCCAGATTCTCTTGCAAAGTTCTCATTTCCTTTCCCTATTTTTCTTCTAAATCCCTTTTAAGATTCTTATAAGATGGTAACCAATTCATGTCACCCTTTTGAATTTCATTTTGAGACAATGGGTGTGAAATCTGTTCCTCTTTCCACAAAACAAACAAACAAACAAACAAAAAACTATCTAGATAAGAATTATTTTTGCTTTTTTGCTCATTAAAAAAAAGTAATTAATTAATTAATTAATTAATAAAAAAAAGTTGAGGTCTGCTTTTAGGGCAAAGGAGAAATGGTCCAAACTTTGTCTATAGGTAATAGTAGCTGTTTAGGGTCAGTGGTAACTAACTTTGGGTGCTGAATGGACTTGGCCAGGTCCTATGAAATTGTGAAGTTTAGGGGCTAACTATTTGCCTTTTGTTATCAATGTTGGATATCTATCAGCTATTCTGGTGATCCATTGACTTGCAACCAGGACAGAGTAGCCAACATTGGTATAGATTGTTTCTGGTAGATTCCCCAGTGCATAGAACCCACACTGGGTCTCTGCAACTGCCTGTACTCAGCCTGCCTTTCTCCATGCCTGAATGAAACAAAACTTTCCTGAAGATCTTTCAAATTATCTTCTGTTGGAAATTTGTTACACTCCAAATATTTATGGTATCTGTGACTCTAAAACCAGTTCAGAGGCTTGATTTGCGATTAATTTGAGGGACATGGAGGAGCACCCAGAAATCTAAGACAGGTCTCCTCCTGGTCTTGGCTCCTGCCCCTTATTTATTTTTTTTTAATGTCATTTAAGTTATGTACAGATATTTGTGGTTCTGTAATGACTTACCATTTTCATCTTTAACTCATTTTATGCATAGAAAGATGATCCTTCCTGGTTCCAAGCCTGGTGCTTTAATCAACTGAGCCTCTCAGCTGTCTCTAATTTTTTTTTTAAATTTTATTTAATTATAAATTATTTTTGACAGTATATATGCATGAGTAATTTTTTATAACATTATCTCTTGTATTCATTTTTCCAAATTATCCCCTCCCTCCCTTCACTCCCTCCCCCCGATGGCAGGTAATCCCATACATTTTACATGTGTTACAATATAACCTAGATACAATATATGTGTATAAATACTATTTTCTTGTTGCACATTAAGTATTAGATTCCGAAGGTGTAAGTAACCTGGGTAGATAGACAGTAGTGCTAACAATTTACATTCACTTCCCAGTGTTCCTTCTCTGGTTGTAGTTGTTTCTGTCCATCATTGATCAACTGGAATTGAGCTGGATCTTCTTTATGTTGAAGATATCCACTTCCATCAGAATACAACTTCATACAACATTGAAGTGTACAGCGATCTTCTGGTTCTATTCATTTCACTCAGCATCAGTTGATGTAAGTCTCTCCAAGCCTCTCTATATTCCTCCTGCTGGTCATTTCTTACAGAGCAATAATATTCCATAATCTTTATATACCATAATTTACCCAACCATTCTCCAATTGATGGGCATCCATTCATCTTCCAGGTTCTAGCCACTATGAAAAGAGCTGCCACAAACATTTTGGCACATACAGGTCCCTTTTCCCTCCTCAGTATTTCTTTGGCATATAAGCCCAATAGCTGTCTCTAAAATTTAATTTTTATAGTAACAATGAATTTTCTAGAGCACATTTTTTTTTTTATTTTCTAGAAGCTTAAAGAGATTTTTTTTTTGTAATATCTGATTTTCTGTGATTTCCATTATGAAGTATTCATGACAAATAATTATAGTGGCTTGCCATTTCTTTCTCCATTGGGTTACAGCAAATAGTGATGTGCCCATGGTCTTATATTTAGTATGTTTCTAAAGCCAGATTTGAATTCATATCTTCCTAATTCAAAACCAATTCCAAACCAAGTTCTTGATTTGCTGAAACATCTAGCTGCCTCTTGTGTAATGTCATAGATCTTCACAAAAACTCTGGTAAATATTCACTATTAATATTTCTATTTTATAGTTGAAGAAATTAAGACTTAGAGATGTTTCCTTTGTAACATCTTGGCATCTGACTTTTCTCTCTTCAAACAGCTAACAGTATCATTTAAGACCTCATCACTACCTGCCTTGACTACCTAAATAACATCTTGATTATTCTCCCTGCTCCATCTCTCTCCACTCCATTGTTTCCTATATATGGCTTTCAAATAACTTTTCATAAGCAGAAAACTTATCAGGCCACAAGCTTATTCAAGTATTTCCAGTGATTTCCTATTGCCTTTGTGATAAAATTGTAATCTCTGTTCATCTTTTATAGCCTACACAACGTGGCACCAGTTAGTCTCTCTAGCTCAATGGATACCAATTTCTCTGGCACTCTGTGATCTAACCCTCTTGTTCTCTCTGTTCCTCAATGCACAATTAGCCTCCTTTCTCCCTGTCTTTGCACTGAGTATTCCACATTTTTTGTCAAGTACTTCCTCTTTAATTCTGCCTCATAAAGTTTCCTTTTATTCTCTATGTAAAGTCTTTCCTGATCAACTCAAGCTATTGATATCATGCCTTCCCAAATACCTTTTACACTTTAATACTAATTCTATCCCTCCAGACAAAACTGCTATTTATCACAAATGAAACAAATTTGGATTATATGTGTGTATATATGTAGCATATGTATAAACTTAGCATATATATACAACAATGTTTGCTCTCTATTATTAGAAGATAAGCTCCCTGAGAAAAGGGATTCTTTCATTATTTGTATTTGTATCCCTATTGCCTAGCACAATGCCTGACACATACAGGGTCCTTAATACTAATAGGCTGGTGATGATAAATGACATTTTCCCTTGTCATAGAGTTAAATACCAGATATAAGATTTAAACTGAAGTCCTCTCGATCATGAAAATAAAATCTAGTATACTATGGTGAATTTCTAATAAAATAAAATTACAGAATATATCTATATCAACATTTCTACACACATACATATATATGTATACATGCATGCATATATACATACATATATGTGTTATATGTATAAACATATTTAACATATATATGATATGTATACACAAGTATATACACATTTTAAAAAATAGTTTGCTTTTATATTCCTTTCCCCTTCCCATTTATGTATGTACATCTGTATGTATATATTATATAATATGTACATGTATATACACATACATATATATACATGATATATACATGTGTATATATATATATACACACACACACACACATATATATATATATATATATATATAATATATATGTTTGTTTCCTCTCATCTATTAATCTAGATTTAGAAAAGTCAAGGAAATCAGACCCCTTGACATTTGTATCTTTGCATAACTTGTGACATTTAAAAATATAACTTTCTTAAAGTAGTCCAAAAAGTGTTTCATTATTATTGCTGATAATAATGATGATTGTGTCTATATTAAGAAGTAATCTAAATATTTTCTGGCATAAGGACTTGAGGATCGAGGTGATCTATCCTACTTTGTCTATTTCTTAGTTCTCTGGCCCAGCACTAGTAATTTAGAGATCTTCCATGCTGATATTTTGGGCCATCTAATCTGACTATACACTAGCAGTGCATAGTCTTGTAGTGCTCTTGTTACAGAATTCCTTCCAATAGACATTTGTTTGTTAAGGGCTGTAGCAAGGCTGATTATTTATCCTGCTTGTAGCAAATTTCTGTATCCTTGAGGCAAGATCTCCATGACCTTGGGAAGAGGGATGGGGAATCCTTTTGTGAGAATGAGCTTTATTTTAATTCTATGTTGGATCCATTAACCTGAAATTATAAACTTGATGCTAGTGGTATGGAAAGTGAGAAAGATACTGAGTGTCATAATTTTTAAAATTCATTGTTAATCTTTTTTTGGCTTTTGAGTGAGTTAAATCATGGAGGTAGCTAAAGATGTTTTATTTTTGGTGAGTAATGTGTGATTCAGGGAGGTTTGAGAGGTTGTGAGGATCAGAGAAAATGTTTAATCCTCCATCTTGTAACTCATGTTACCAAAAAACAAAAATAATAAAATAAAATACAACAGAAACTTGCATTCAAACAAGGTATATCAGCATAATTTGGAGGTGGAAAATTGGGCAAAGGTAATGGAGACAATACTGGTACAAAGAAGTTAAAGGAAGGTAGAGCAATATGAAGAATAAAATGAACTAGAAGTTAAGTAAACATCATGTCCTAGGCAGGATCTCAACAATCATTAATCAATCATCCAAAGTGTATAAAACATCCTATTGCATGGCATTGATGTTTTTATTGTAAAATAATTGCATTAATGTAGTATTTATGAATATGTTATTTTTATCCATACAGGATATATTTTAATGAAGACATTTAAAATAATATTTAAATAGGGATTAATTCCTGTAGTAGAATATGAAAGCTCCAAGATTCATACTTATATCTGAATGTTTTGAAAATTACTAAATGAGTTAGAGAAAACAATGAAAAGAAACAAACAAAAAGTTCATTTAATGCTGAAGAAGTGAATATTTGACTAAAAAGCACATATAATGGTTGGAAGCTGATTCAAGGGAAGATTAGCAATTTATATTTTCTTGTATTCCAATGCATGGAGAAACATTGCACCTAAAAGATAGGGAGAAAATCTCAACAGAAGGGATAATCAAGAGATTAGAAATTAAGCCAAACCACATAACAGATAGCTTTTTTTTTTTTTTTTTTTTTTTTTTTAGGCCATTAAATATGAGGACCTGTCCATCCTTTTTATACTACAATTCTATTACAGATTTGAAGAAATGGTTGTTCACATTTTGTAAGAGGGATTTATTCTATAATAGATTATAATAGATCAAAAATTAGCAATAAATCAATAAAAATTAGCTAGTTACAGAAGCTTTGAACTGACAATCACTCTAAATCAAATAGCAAAAGTTATGAAAATCATCCTATTTGAAGTTCTTTACTGATTTGTTGCAAGAGGAGAGAGACATGTTTTTTCCATGCCTATGATCTTTTTACCAGGATAGCTCCAAAGTGAAGCGGTCATACCCAAAAAAACAAAATATTCATTGATTACAATATAGATGAAAGAAAAAGAAGCACATAACTGATTTTTAAATCTCTATAAATTTAAAATTAAAATAAGGTTAAAACCAAAGAAATGTTATAAAAAAGAAGTCTAACCCTCCTTCTATACATGTGGAGGGTTGCTACTTTGTCAGATCTTTTTTTTTTTTTTTTAACTTAATTTATCAATTCTGTTGATTATTTTTCCCTTCTAGTTTCTCACTTTTTTTCTTTTGAAAAAAATTTTTTTTTTCTTTTGAAAAAAAATTTTTTTTAAATGTGGTTTGACTTCCTGAGAGGGGCTTAGATGAGAAGCAACAAATAAAAACTGAGTGACATTAAAAATATTTGAAGATATTATTTGAAAAAGGGAGGATTCTGGAAAGATGGTAGACTAGGTTGATAAATTTCAAGCTCTCCAGGTTTCCTGCATACATAGAACAAATTTGCACTTCAAGGCAGACATAGATTGGTCATAAATCAAGAAGACATGGGGCAGAATGAAGTCCTCTTGACACAACTCAAGAAGATCCAGGCCACAGATTAACCCATGTAAAGTGCAAATACATATTTCCTCTACAAAATCATTAAGTGGGGAGTCCTGTGGCTAGCTGGATATGACTAGAGACTCAGCAGGAATCACAGAGACTTTTACCTTCTGGGCTTTGTGTTGAGTAAGAATCTGAGTTTGGGCAGAAAGATTGAACCTTGGCTGATTAGGAACATCAGGCCTAGTTTTTCCTGCAGGGACTGGGCCCTGAGTGAGAAGGAACTAGCCGCCCAGGAGGGCAGAGGCAGTGGGATAGGGAGGCTATTGGCAGTGGCCATTTGCAGTAGCTAGGAGCTCTTATTTTAGTGTTCCAAGTCAGACGAAAGATCTGAAGGGAAGCTTGAGGCGCCATCCCCCTACCCATGATTAGAGGAGTTTACACTAATACCTCTTATTAAAAAAAAAAAAAAAAAAATCAAAAAAGAAATAACTTAACTATAAAAACTTACTGTAGAAACAGGGAAGGCTGGGTTTATCTCTAGAAGAGGACACAGAAGTTTAAAAAAAAAAAAAAAAAAAAAAAGCTTCTATCCCTAAGAGGAATGTAAAATGGTTCCCTGTTCAGAGAGAATTTAACAATCAAAAGAGATATATAGAGGATTTTTTTTTTAATCCAAGAAAAGGAAGATTATGATAAAAAAAAAAAAAAGTTAACCAACAAGAAAAATAGATTCAGAATCTCAAGGATGAAAATAATAAATCTTTGAAAATTAGAACTGTATAAGAGGAAGCCAGTGAAGTTGTAAGAGATCAATAAATAACAAAACAGATTATAAAGAATGAGAAAATAGAATAGAATGTGAAGCATAAGAAAAAATACAGATCTGGAGAATAGATAAAGAAGAGAAAATAAAGGAATAACTGGACTGCCTGAAAATCATGACCAAGAAAGGACCCTGACACAAAAATTCAGGAAATAATCCAAGAAATTTATTCTGGAGTGATAGAACATAAGGGGAAAGATGATCATCACCTCAAAGAGATCCTTTGTGGAAAATACACAGGAAAATTGTTGCCAAATTTCAAATCCCTCAGATCAAGAAGAAAATTTTGCAAGTAACAAGAAAACAAAATAATTCAAATAAGCAGTAAGTACAGTAAAGGAGAAAAATTAAAGTAAAAAAGTCAGAAGCGATAGGAAAGATATATGTATGTGTATGTATATATCTATATATGTTTACATAATTATATTCTTTTTGAATATAGTCTGCTTGGGAGTGGGAGGGGACAGAAGGGTATAAAAAAAAAAGAATAAAGTAAAAAAGGTGCCCTGCAGAGAAAAGAAAAACTTAAAAAAAAAATCTTCCCTGATATTCCCTGATATTCTGCTGGACATATGACAATGTTCCTTTTTGTTTTATATTTATTTTCTTATTTTGTTTTTTTTTAATAAATTTTAAAATCTAAAATGAATCATCATTGAAAAAAAAAACATTTAAAACCCTTCATCATATAAACAAATAAACAAAAACAGTTTTGGATTTATATTTGGATTTATATGCTACCATTTTAACTGAGATAATTCAGAAGTACCATGTATCAAGGAGTAGTGGATAGACTGATATGCTGGGAAACAGAAGATATTTATAATGTGCGTGCTTACCCATAGACAGTCACACACACATCCCTGCATTATTATTTGCTTGAAGTTTTCACTCATGTACTTCTTTATTATTTTCTTATCAACTTAATTTGCATTTTGTGTTGTGTATTTTTTAAGTCTAAACAATACAAATCTTATTCAATAAGACAAATCTTATTTTAGGTATGTAAGTTTCATTAAGTTCTAGTTATTAGAACTATAGTGCTAGCTGTATATGCTAATATTTTTAAGGTCTTAGGCTGGCTAATATATCTTTTTATAGCTTTTGCTTTTGGTATCAAACAATTTCTGAGTTTATTCTTTTAATATCCTTTAATATTCTTGAACACATTGATCTTGAATAGATTGATCTTCTGCTGGAAAGTGCTTACTAATCTTTTTTTTTTTTTTTAATTTTTAAGAATTCTGTGATAAATTCCTTTATGAAATAATGAGTTGAGTATTTGTTTTCTCAAGGCCAACTACATTATTCTGAGATCCCTAGCCCTCTTAAACTGCACCAGTGATTATCCCTTGAAGTAAAAATAGTAGAATACTTTAGAATTGTTCCCCACAGCTATATTTTTCTGCAATTACCCTTGTTTATCATTCCTTGGATTTCATTTAGTAAAGTAACTGACAGTAAAGAAGATCTAAGCCCTTAATCTTGGGGATTCTCTGCCATCCATTAGTCAAATGCCTAATTTAATGAATGAGTCTTCTATTTTGCCCTAAAACCAAAAAAAGACAAAACAAAACAAACAAAAATCTCATTACCCCTCCCATCCCTTAATTAATCAATGAAGCAATTAAGCAAATTTTAGTTCTTTAGACAATATAAGAACTGTGATCCAATACAGGAAATATTAAAATTTGTCCAGACAAAAATTTATGATTTTACTAATTGTTTTATAAAGGAAAATTGCATTTCTGATTATGAATCATAATTCTATAACTATAAGAACACTAGCAAAACCCACTTAGAATTATGGAACACTTCTTGTTGTTATGTTTTTGTTTTAGAAGGAGAAGGAAAGGGAGAGGGAAGAGAAGGAGAAGGAGGAGGAGGGAGGGAGAAGAAGAGGAGGAGGAAGAGAAGAAAAAGGAGCAGAAGAATAGGGAGGAGGAAGAGGAGGAGGAGGAGGAGGAGAAGAAGGAGAAGAAGGAGAAGGAGAAGGAGAAGAAGGAGAAGGAGAAGGAGAAGGAAGAGGAGGAGGAGGAAAAGAAGAAATAAATTCTTAAGAAGTGCAGATTAAATTTTGCTAGGAAATGGCAGAAAATATATATTGCATCATAGTATTAAAACAAAACAAAACAAAATTTTAGCATCACGAAATATATATCAAGGTACTAAAAGTTATTAGCCAAAAAATACACAACTCCCTCTTCTTCATAAACAAACCAAAGAACGAATCTCACAATAGAATGACAAACATCCAAATATCCCTGAGATTCAATAAGTTGATCATTCCAGAGCTTGGGTATTATAGATAAAGTTTGTTTTAAGGTGCTGTTGAGACATAACATTGTTCAACAAAAACTTTTAAAAAAATTGTTTTAATGAAAATCACTGTGCCTCAAGCTTTAATCTATGTGAAAAGAAAGTAGTCATAGATACAAATCTTGGGATTAAACATCATCTAAAGTTTTGTCAATGACTATGAAATCCTTTGCAAGAATCTGGAGACCATAAATGAATTGTTTGGTTTTGTTTTCTTGTGTTCACTGAAGATAAAGGATACAGTATTAAAAAAAAACAAAAACAAAAAACTAATTCAGTAAATGAAAAGATGGAAAATGGGGTGTTTAATATTTTAGAAGGGAATTTGGATTCTCAAACAGCTTAGAATTTAAGTTACATAGACTTGTTGGCAGATAGTTTATATATAATACAGATCGGTATTACAGCCAAAGTATTCTAGAAATCAAATTAAATTGACTTTAAAGTAAATTTTTAAATGCATCAAAAACTATGATTTAGGTAGAAGATTGCAGAGAGAGATAATATAGATATGTAACTATATACATCACATCTGAAAGTATATATCTAAATAAATATGTTTTTCCATAGCCATGTCTCAATATCATCTATAAATAAATTTTTGTCTGCTTTCCACCTCAGGTATCCATCTGATCTACCTAACTCTCACTTGTGATTCCAACAAGATATAACATTGACAGTGGCCACTTCCCAGAAAAATATGGACTTAACTGGAGTGAGGATACCCAAAAGATCTCAAACCCAACAGTGAGTTACAGGGATGCCCAGAAATGGGCACTATGCAGTGCTTAGAACCTGGTAAGATAACAAAAATATAAAAGTCATCCACTGCATCACAAAACATCACCAGTCTTGATTCTGTCCTGCTACAGGACACTGATAACTCTGGAAGAGACAGTGAGCACAAAGATTTTGTGCAACTCTGCCTAATTTAAATTCTATTTATGCATGAATCAAAACACAACATATACCATTTTATCATTTCTACCTATCTCAAGGTCCTGTGGTGACACACAAATGACAAAGCAGCAGCTATAAATACATTGGGAGTTATAGTCACAACACTGCATACAAGCAGCCTAGACCAAAAGGATCATCTTCTCACTGGAAGTATCAAGGGGACTAGACAGCACTCTGGGTATCTGCATAGCCTTTTATGAATCACACTGTTCACCTCTTGGTGTGAAGAAGAGGCTAGAAAAGAAGCCCTAAAATTGTTTGCTTCACCCAATTCATGCATGATCACCCTGGAAAGTGGGGAACTGTGGTTTAAATACACACACAGACACACACACACACACACACACGGACAGACACACACCCCATCTAGAAACTCCTATAAAGTACAAACATTACAGTCACAATCAGTACATGGAACAAACACTTAGAGACTGCACAAAATCTAGTAAACCTGAAAGAAAAGAAGTTCTAGTTTTGAGAGAGCTCAACAGGAGTCACCTCCAAATAGCATGTCTAAGGGAAGAAAAGTTGACAAAAGAAGTTCAGTTAATGTAATTCAGAGAAATATATACATTTTTCTGGAGTAATCAAAATGAAGGGGAGCACCGTGAAGCTGGTGTATGTTTTGCAATGAAATATAATATAATCAACAAACTTTGTGTGCCAACCAAAAGGAGGGAAACTGCAGGCTTATGACAATGCAATTGCCATTTGTAGGAAATATACCATAGGGTCCTCAATGAATGTGCTTCCACAATGATGAACCCTGATGAAATCAAAGGGAAAAAAAATATGAAAACCTGGAGACCATTATCATCAATGTGCCAAAAGAGAACAAGTTTATAATTTTGGATGTCTCTAATGCTAAAAGTAGCTCACACATACCAAATATGGCAGAGAGTCCTTGGGATGAATGAAGTTGGAAAAAGCACCAGCAGTGTGTTAACTAATTACTGAAGACTTTATCTCATGACTTTCCTTCTAATCACCAATACTGTGTTCTGCTTATGTAAACACAACAAAATTGCATGGATGCATCCACATAGCAAACCAGCATTTAAAAAGTTATATGATTGTAAGGAGAGAAGAGAAAAAGGATGATGGACATAATATGTGGCACACAATTCTGGACTGATAATAGACTTATCCTCTCCAAGCTGAATATTTGCATTCAACAAAAGTTAGAGATTCAAGGCAAAAGACTACAAGAAGAAATAATGTCAACAGATTAAAGTCTTTCTCTTACATGGAATAGTTTGTTGCCACTTTGGAGGGTAAACTGAGCCAAAACATTGTAAGCAACAGCAGAACAGAAAAGCAGTGGGTAACTTTCAAGGATTTAGTGCTGAATTTGCTCACAGGGCTTAGAACACTCCCAAATAGCAAGAGAGATTTGATGAAAATCATGGCAAAATTAAGAAACTGCTAAATAAAAAATGAGAACTTCACAGAGTTAGAATAGCTCATCCATCTCTAAGAAGGTAGCATTCAATTTCATCAAAAGTAAAAGCAAAATTAGAGACCTGCCTTGGCTCAGTAAGAAGGTAAATGAAATCTAGTTTTATGATGATATTTACTATCCAAAGTACTTTTTGATGCACTGAAGGCTATTTTTGGGTCACAAACCTATGGTCTCATTTTTTATATCATCACATTGATTAGTAATAAGGACATGATTCTAAGGATGGGCTGAACACTTCCATAGTGTTTTCAACAAACTGTCAATGATCAATGCTAATTTTTACTTCAAGTTGAACTTAATCCCTCCCTTACTGAAGTCGCAACTGAAGAAGAGGTTTTAAATGTCACCAGACTCCTTTTTATACAATAAAGCACTTGGTGTTGATTTTATTCCAACCGAGATTTACAAGGTGTAGAGTCCATTGGTCATACAACAGCTAATTGAAATTTTCTGGGTTGTATGACAAAAGGAGGTTACCCTCTAGGAGTTCAAGTACACTTTTATTAATTATCTCTGTAAAAGCAAAAGGAAGACAATATCTTATGTCAATCATAGGGCACCTCTGTTTTACTTATTGCTGGCAAGCTTCTTGCCAGAGTCTTCCTAATTAGTCTGATTCTTCATCTAAAAGATGGTAATCTATCTGAGAACCAATGTATCTTTAGAAGTGGCTGAGGAATAATCAATATGGTGTTTCTTTCCCAACAACCACAGGATAAATACTAGGAGCAGAAGAGAGATATGTATACAATGCTTATAGATCTGACTGAATGTTTTGATACTGTCAGTTGGAAAATTATGTCAAAAATGGCTAGTGATAAAAGCTCAACAATATTATATGTAAATTCCATGATGGCATATTTGCATATCTTCTGGATAATGAAAAATGCTCTTGTGCTTTCTCAGTCACCAATGGAGTAAAAGAAAACTATGTCTTTGTCCCCATGCTTTTTAGCATGATGTTTTTAGCCATGTAGTTTAACATCTTCAATGATGGTTATTGAATGGCCATCTATCCATCTATAGATCTCTGTATCTATAGATCATCTATCAACAAGATCACCTACTGCACTAATGGCAAATTCTTTAAGTTGAAAAGGCTACAAGTCAAAACTAAAGTGATGCAAATGTTATGTGATTTCATGTTTGCAGATGACTGTAGATTCAAGACAGCCTCCAAACCTGAGATGCAACAAAACATGGATCAATTTTCTGCTACTCATGCTAATTTTGGCTTAATAATTAATAACAAGAAATACAGGTTCTCCATCAACCAGCATGACACCATCCATATGTGGAACCATTAGTTGCAGCAAATGAAAAAAAAATGGAATGCTATGAATAAGTTCACTTACCTTATTAGTATAATTTCATGGGATGTCTACATTGATAGTGACATTGGCACATGCATTTTCAGAGCTAGCTCAGTGTCTGGGAAATTAGAAAGAAAAAATATAGGAGAGGAAAGGAATTAGATTGATTCCCAAATGGAAAATCTGCAGTAATTGTACTGATCTCATTATTCCATACCTGTGAAATCAGGACAGTAAACCAACTCCGTGTCAGGAAACTAATCACTTCCATATCTAGGTCCTTTCTTAAACCAGACTTTTGGGCATTCACACTACTGCAGACAGCACAAGTTTGTTGGACTGAATACATTGTTTGAATGCCAGATATATGGTCATCAAAAAGACTGTTTATGGGGAACACACACAGTGCTAATGTTCACACGATGGTCAGAAAATGTAATACAAGGGCATTCTCAACTTTAGTATTGTGGTGGAACCAAGATGGTGGAGAGCAGACAGCTTCTTATTTACAAGATATATGCATGGGTAATTTTTCAGCACTGACTCTTGCAAAACCTTCTGTTCCAATTTTTCCCTTCCTTCTTCCCACATCCTCCCCAAGATGGCAGGTAGACCAATACATGTATGTTAAAGTATATGTTAAATACAGTACATGTATACATATACATACAGTTATTTTGCTGCACAAGAAGATTTGGACTTTGAAAAAATATAAAAATTAATCTGAAAAGGAAATAAAAAAATGCAAGCATATATAATTCTATACAAAACAGATTTGAGAAAATGGAAAAAAGAAAACAACTCCTTGAAAAACAGAATTTGTGAAATAGAAAAAAATCCATAGAACAAAACAACTCATTTAAAAATTCACTTTGCCAAATACAAAAAGAACTAAAAAAGATAACTGAAGAAAATAATTCACTAAAATCAGAACTGAACAAATGAAATGGATGACTTAATGAGACATCAAGAATTGGTCAACAAAATAAAAAAAAAATAGAAGAAAAACAACTGGCCTAGAAAATAGATGTAAGAGAGACAATTTAAGGATTATTTGACTTTCTAAAAACTATGATGAAAGAAAGAACCTAGTCAATATCTTTAAGGAAATAAAGAAAATTCTCCCGAGATTCTAGAACCAGAAGGTAAAATTGCCATTGAAGGAATTCACCTATCACCTCCTGAAAGAGACCCCAAAATGAAAACTCCAAGAATATCATGGCTAAATTTCAGAACTATGGAGCCAAGGAAAAATACTGCAAACAGCCAGAAAGAAACAATTCAAACACAAAGGAGTCACAATCAGGATTCCCTAGGAACTAGCAGCTTCCATTTTAAAGGAACAAAGGGCTTGGAATCTGATATTCCAAAGTGCAAAGGAACTTATAATTCAGGTAAGAATAAACTACTGAGCTAAATTGAGCATTTTATTTTGGGAAGAAGATGGATATTGAATGATACAGTGAATTTCATTTATTTGTAATGAAAAGATCAGAGCTGAACAAAAAATTTGGCCTCCAAATATAGAACTCAAGAGAAGCATAAAAAGGCAAAAAGGAAAGAACTCTACTCTTGAGAACTATATCTTTGTTATGGGTATATATAAAAAGTTCAGGTATAATTTGATTTTACTGTGATAATATAAAAAAAAGAAGGTGGAAAATGGATTTTCCTGGGAAAAAAGAAAAAAAAAAAAAACAGAAGGAAAATGAGAGAAATTATATCTCTTCAAAAATGCAAGAAAACACATTATAAATAAACAAAAGAAGGGAAATGAATGAACATTTTGTGACTTAGACTCATCAGATTTGGTTCAAAGAGAGAATATTAGGCTTATTTTGGTTTCATGGAGAAACTTTTCCTCTTATTGTAAAGTGAGAGGGGAAAGGGAAAAGGAAAGTGGAAGGCTAATCAAAGAGAAAACAGAAATAGTAGGGGAAAGATATAAGAAAAAGGGAGGGGCTATAAAGGGGAAGGACTGCTTGAGGGAAGTGGTAGTCAGAATAAAAAAAAAATGGGGGAAGAGAGAAAGAGAGAAAGGAAAGAAAAAAGCATAATTTGGGGTAAATAATTGCCCAGAAATACAGATTTATTGGTTTTAACTGTGAATGTGAAAGGGATGAACCCTCCCATAAAATGGAAGCAGATAGCAAAATGGATTAATAGCCAGTAACATACAATATATTCGGAAGTTCAGAATTCTGAACTTGTGTAATGTTGTAATTGTGGAATTCTGAGTTCATATTTGTCTGATCAGCCATACTTAATACATTGTAACTGTCTTTAACTTAGTGACATCCTATTGGTCCTCTTCAAGAATTAAAGAAAAGAACTAATAAATAATTAGTGCAAATTGAGTGATACACACACACACACACACACACACACACACACAAAATAT